>NC_045744.1:31592445-31631473 GCF_008692095.1 Etheostoma spectabile | reverse complement strand
ATGTATAATAACCATATTGACAAAGAGGATCCCTGTGTTTGTATTGTTAAATATTTAATAGAAAAATCCTACATTTAAAGTCTGCGAATATCCAATCACAGTAGATACTAAAAAGACAGTAAGCCAGTATACACAGACCACAACCTAGAGTCAATATTCTGCCATAGCAATGGGGCTAGACTACATTTATATAACAATTAACAACCCTCTTGTCCTCGCTTACAAAATGAACTAATGGGTTGTCCTTTTACGAGTCATAGCTATGTAATTCAATTTAATTCAATTCAATTCAATTTTCAATTCAATTCAATTCAATTCAATTTTATTTATAGTATCAATTCATAACAAGAGTTATCTCAAGACACTTTACAGATAGACCACACTCCAGAATTTACAAGGACCCAACAGTTCTAGTAGTTTCCTCCAGACAAGCAACATTGCGACAGTGGCGAGGAAAAACTTCCTTTTACAGAAACCTCGGTCGGACCCAGGCTCTTGTAGGCGGTGTCTGACGGCCGGTTGAGGTTAGAATGAAGAGTGGCAATAAAATAGAAAAAAAATTAGTATTTGTAGAAGTTCTTTGTAGTATTTCATAGCATAGCAGGACGCTGTGCGGCATTACAGCACAGCAGGACGTAGCAGGACGTAGCAGGACGTTGCAGGACGTTGCAGGACGTAGCAGGACGTAGCAGGGCACCGCAGTGTAGCAGTTGAACATGGCATCACAGAACGTGTAGCGGGACCATGGCGACAGCTGCTACCCTGATTTCGGAGCCTCTCTGATCCAAGGGAACATGCTGGGGAAAAAAGAACATAAGGACTCCGGGGAATGACTCCCCAGAAATAGGTTACAGTTGTTTGGACACATCTAGCTACCCCAAATTGGAATTTGAAAGATTGCCATGTACAATCTTTTTTAAACCCTTGCCATGACCTTAACCAAGACAAAAATTGTGTTTGTAAATAAAAATAAAAATAAACTTAAAAGTGAAGTGGGTATGGCAAAATTTATGTTAGAACTGAAATAAGTGTATAAATACATATATAGGTTTCTTCCTAAAAGGGAGTTTATCCTTGCCACCGGAGGAAACTACTAGAACTGTTGAGTCCTTGTAAATTCTGGAGTGTGGTCTAGACCTACTCTATCTGTAAAGTGTCTCGAGATAACTCGTGTTATGAATTGATACTATAAATAAAATTGAATTGAATACTGCATGGACTGCTGTTTTACATTTGAGAGACAAGAGTTGCTTGCCTTGTGAATGACAAACTTGCTCCTATTAGGGATATTGGGACAAATGGGTGGAATACTTGCCATACATGTAGCCTCATTTCAGGATCTGTACACCCCGGCAACAGCCCCATGTAAGCATCCATGGATACGCCAAGAATTCACCTGAACACACCTCCCTGTTAGACCAGCACGCATGTGAATATGCTGATTTGCTCATAGTGTCACACTTGAGTTAGGAAAACACAAGATGGCGCAAGACAATGAAGTCAGATTTATTTCTGCTTTCATTCAATATATTCAAGGTTCATTCAATATACTCCGAATTCATTTAATATATTTAAGGTTTATTCAACATATTGAGACTTTTATTCAATATATTCAAGGTTCAACAGTGATATTTGCAAAAAGAAAATCTCTGTTGCAAAATGTGGGTAGGTACATTAGACAATAGTTTTTAATGTGTTTTAATACTCTTTCAGACATAAGATTTTGTACAAATACACACCACCACCATTTCGTATGTATATTTTCATTATATACTAATTTAGTGTGTATACTCTATTCCTTGCCTTAATTTTTCAAGCCATCCAAAATTAACCCACAAATAGAGGGGAAGCAGACAGGGTTGGCCTTTGTTCTTGTGCATATGAAACATTAAACTCACTCTTAAAAGAGCCTTTTGGTTTTCTACATATCCTCCCTTGTTACGTTGGTTGAGCCCATCCTGCCAACGTCTGGAAGAACAGATGTAAATGTGCTGTATTTATATAGCGCTTTTCCAGTCTTAACAACTGCTCAAAGCGCTTTTACATCTACAGGAAACATTCACCATTCACACACATTCATACACTGTGGCCGGGGCTGCCGTACAAGGTGCCACCTGCTCATCAGATAAACAATCATACACATTCATACTCCGATGCGCAGCACCGGGGGCAACTCGGGGTTCAGTGTCTTGCCCAAGGACACTTCGACAATGACTGCAGGGGCAGGGATCGAACCACCAACCTTCCGATTGGCAGGCAACCGCTCTACCACTGAGCCACAGCCGCCCAGCAGCAGCATTCCCTGGTTCTTGACGATGTGGTCCTGCCTTTGTACCCCTCAGGAAGTTGTGAAGGACACTGGTGGCTCTCAAACACAGCTCTGCACTCTCATGACTCCGATTACACGCCAGTACATGCACCACTGCAAGGAGAGGATGCCACAACAACCAATCTGGCGCCACAACAACCAACCTGGCACGGCTGTGGCGGAAATAAAAAGAAATGACCTCATCAGGTTCCTGAGGAGGGGAAAGGACTCATCTCCCACAGCATCTTCTGGGAGTTCCAAGGTGCCATCACAGGGGCCTTCTCCAAAAGCAGAGTTGTGAAGAGACCCACAGTTGCTGGTTCCCCAATATCCTCTGACATCAACCCAGTAACAGTACTCTGCATCTACAACTGCTAAGAGGACAATGGAAAAAGTCCCCTTTGTAGTTGTAGAACAGCGAGCCAGAGTTGGATGGGGTCCAGATGATAACAGGTTTGCCATCTATGGAGTTGGGGAAGTTCCAATTCAATTCAATTTATATAGCGCCAAACAGTTATCTCACAGCGCTTTTCATAAAAGAGCAGGTCTAGATCGTACTGTGTGATGTTATTTACAGAAACCCAACAATTATCACCAAGAGCAAGCACTAGGCGACAGAGGCAAGGAAAAACTTCCTTTTAACATACACCTAGCTGGTGAATACCTTCCGCTATGGTCCTCCAACCGTCCAGGTTCGAAGCAGGCATCCCCTCTTTCACCATCGACCGAGGTGACATGAGGGTGGAACAAGGCAAGGCAAGGCAGCTTTATTTGTATAGCACATTTCAGCAACAGGGCAATTCAAAGTGCTTTACACAAAATCAGTTGAAAAACAGTTAAAAAAATAAGAAACATTAAGACACATAAAACACAAGAATAAAAGGGACAGTAGAGCAAAAGAAATTAAACATTAAAGAAATGAGCAGTCATTTAAAGAAAGGCAGCATCAAAAAGAAAGATCTTCAGCCTTGAGTTAATTCCAGATATGAGGAGCATAGAAACTGAAAGCTGCTTCACCCTGTTTAGTTCTGACTCTGGGGACAGAAAGTAGACCTGTCCCAGATGACCTGAGAGGTCTGGGGGGGTCATAGTGTAGTAGCAGATCAGAAATGTATTTTGGCCCTAAACCATTGAGTGATTTATAAACTAGCAAAAGTACTTTGAAATCAATTCTTTGAGGCACAGGAAGCCAGTGTAAAGACTTCAGAACTGGAGTGATGTGATCCAGTCTCTTGGTCTTAGTGAGGACTCGAGCAGCAGCGTTCTGAATCAGCTGTAGCTGTCTGATTGAACACATTAGGACAGGGCAGACAATCGCACCGTAGGAAGTAAAGCAAGACATTACAGAGAAAAACAAATAGGACAAAGTCAAACTGTATACTGAATCAGAAAACATACACACAGATGGAACAGAAACACATGAAATAGTAAACAATAAGGAAATGGGGAATTAATTAATACAAATTAAACAGGAACAACTACAACTGAAAACCACAACCATGACACTTATCATTAAATTATAATTTATAATTTGGCAGGCACATGCATTTAGTCTTGCAGTGTGCTGTTGGTGAAGTAAATAATTTACTGACCGTATGCATTGCACTGAAATGTTGAGATTCAATATTATAATAAGCATAGCGCCAAAAGTATCCAACCAAGATGAGAAATATGCACATATTGCCAACTGTTGTCATTAAAAAAAAACAAAAAAAAACAAGCAATGGACACCCAAAAATGTATGCCATACAATGTACTGATCTGTAAAAATAAAACATTCTTGGCAAAAAAACATTATTCTCATAATATTGGATTGTTTCCCATTATGGCTGAGGTAAGACAGATCTGCTCTTTTTTTTTTTTTTAAATAAAAGCCACTGCAACCACTGTTGGAACCTTATTATATCTAGAGAGAAAGCATCTAATGGCCATGTGGAGATGGCCAGTGTATGCTACCCTCTTGAATAAAGCTGCAAACAAAACCTGACCCGCTGACACCACCTGCTCACGGAATAACAAGGAAACAGTGAACAGTAAGCCAAATGAAGGTATAGGCAAGAAACAGTCATAAAGGAGGTGGTGTGTGCAGGCGGTATGGGCCTAATGATGAAGGATGCACTGGGAGAAAGACTATGGGTTGATTGCTTGGCACTGCCAACAAGCCTCTTAACAATGAGCTGGGAAATCAGGTTTATTGCCAAGTAGGTAAGTCAAGAATTATACATGTGAAATAGAAAAAATTACAATAACAAAACATCTATATAAAAAAGTCAAAAACATAACCGTTAACTGAATCATAATAGTTGTATAGTTTCTAAATGAAGAGCATGCAATTTGCAAAATATGGACCAGGGAGTGCAGAAGTATAAATGAGATTATGTAGAAATATGTGCAATGTACAGAGATACTATTCCAAAAGATTTGTATTAAAAGTGGAGTCTGCGATACTAATTAAATACTTTCTTTTCAAATTCAGCAACCATCCCCTTGCACTCCACTAGCTGTTTGTTCTGTGTGCACTGAAATAAAATGTGTTCATACACATTTTATTTTCCCGGCTTTTATAGGCCCGGCTCTGTAAATTAGACACAATAACTCGCTCGTAATTGTGCACGGGACAGGGGAAAGACCATGGATGTTTATTATCTCTGCTGACTGAAAGTGGGGACGGCAGACTGGGCCATTGTAATGTTGACTGGCTAATTGAATTGTGTGCAAAAAAAACCCTGCATTGCTTCAGGGGGAAAGGAGAGATAGAATCTGGTCTGGCTGCTCTGTTAATGTAGGAGAAGGCCTCTGAGGTGGGCAGTTGGGAAGTGGCCCCGGCCCCTGCTAAGGTGGGGGAATGGAGTCACAGGGGATGGTGTCAGAACTTTTCCTTTGTCTTTCAAATCGACAGTCCAAGGGTGTGTTCACACTTGCTGTCTTTTCTTAAGCTGCCAGCGTCTGTTTTACATTATGATCCTATGGAGTAAACCGTGTTTCCAAAAAAGCCTTGAGTGCTTTTTTCAAACGCTTAATTTTTTTCTGAAGCCCAGGGCAAAAAAAGTTCAACTTTTCTGGAAAAAAAAGCCATATGTCAAGCGCATTTTTTGACAGCCGACCTACGACAATAGCCAGACCTGTTTCCATAACAAGAAAAAATGGAGTCTGAGCACAGCGAGTTGTGATATGACCAGGTGCCGCCAATACATGGAACTCGATTTTTGTGCAACTGTTCTTCCTCTAACTTGCTCCACCACTTAGTTGTATCTAATATTAGCACCGCTCCCCATAGCACTCTAGCTAGAAGAAGCTCTCTGCTACGGTTTTGAAATAAAAACAAACTACAAAAGCGCCCTAGTCTACTTTTTTGGGCCCAAAAAACATTCCAGGTATGAACAGAGCCCAAGGAAGGTTAAATAGATTCAATACTATTAGTGTTTTCTATTTACCTTGGAACTCGGAAGCCAGAGCTGGGACTCATCTCACACTGTGTTGAATGTGTTCCATTTATTTTCTGTGTGGGGTTAGCTCTTGCCAGGTTAGCCATTGTTAGCAATACCAGTTAATAACTGCCAATTACTCTTATTTTGTGCATACATACAGAATAACAACATGTCAACAGATAAAAGTTTGACAGGACGGTGTGTGTAACTGATTTAGTGAGACACAAATAAGACAGAAGTGCTAATGTTAACTGTATGTTACTACAGCTTTCACTAGATAGGTAGATAGATAGATAGATAGATAGATAGATATTTATTGATCCCAAAAAAGGGAAATTACAGTGTTACAGCAGCACATAGGAAAAAAAATATACATACATACAATATACATGAAATAATCCTAATAATAAAATATAACAATAAAATATAAGAATATAAGAACAAATATTTAAATATATACAAGATGGGAAAACAAAATGTGCAACTGCTTAAGTAATATGCTAAATGTATGCTAAAATGTAAATGAACCAATTGTGCCGGTTGCCCTTATTGCAATATTGTGGTGTCTAAAAGTCTCATCCAGCACCCAGGGAAGACGTGTTGAAGAGTTTTATAGCCTGTCACTACTGTTGATGCATGACGTTGCCATGTTGGATTTTGAGCTTGGGGTACTGCGAGGTTGTCCTACTTCCCAGCTCAGAAATCCGAGTTCAGGGGGCGTTTCTTACTTTGACCTCGGAAACTAAGTAAAAATGGAACGTGCTCTATGACATCGGATGACTGAGTACCACAGACAAATCAACAGTATTTCACACACACACACACACACACACACACACACACACACACACACACACACTTTTAGGGCTTGGTTTGAACCGGTCTCCAAATGCTGCCTGAGTAACCTCTCTCACTACTCTGCTCTATATGCAAACACACGTACATCATTTCCATTTGCAAATAAGCTGGTTCTCTGTGTGTGTGTTTGTGTGTGTGTGTGTGTGTATGTGTGTGTTTATAAATGTCAGTTGTTACTCTTCCATAACTCATACATTAGAAACTGGGTAGCGCCACATAGAGCGTGTGCCCATCTACGAAGGCTCAATCCTCGCCGCAGTGGCCACGGGTTCGGTTCCGACCTACGATGCATGTCATTCCTTCCCTCTCTCCCCTTTCATGTCTCCAGCTGTCCTATTGAATCAAGGCCTAAAATGCCAAAAAATAAATAAAAAATCTTAGAAACATGCAATGACTAATGTTAATGAAAAAGTGTTGTCTGTGTTCCAAAATAACAATGTCTATTGACGGTGCAGGGACCTGTGCAGCAGAGAAAGATATTTTTTAAAGTCTCTCTGTTCAGCTCTCAGTAAGTTAGCAGGAATTTGATAAAAAGAAGATTCGGATCACTGTCACATCTTTACATTAAAAATTGTTTGTGTAAAAACAGATACATGTACCTTTCATTATGCCTTAGAGTTCTGTGCAGTGCAGAGTTGGGTTTTAATCCACACAGTCATATTTACAGGAAAAACAAAATGGAAGATGAAAAGAGAGAGAGAAATAGTCCCAGTAATGATGTGCAAAGTCGCACGAGTGCACTTGCACGTTTCCCACTCCTGCGTTTTCACTGCATACAAATCCCCTGGAGTTGTTTCTCTCATGTTAATAATCTCTTCTCTGGTGAGAGAATCCTCACTATTACTGCAAAACACAAACAAACAAAACAAGACAAAACCAAGCGCACCAACACAGTTTTGGCAGCCATCTCTACACCATCTTAGTGCCTTCAAGGGTTTTTCCCAATTCAATTCAATTCAATTCAATTTTATTTTATTTATAGTATCAATTCATAACAAGAGTTATCTCAAGACACTTTACAGATAGACCACACTCCAGAATTTACAAGGACCCAACAGTTCTAGTAGTTTCCTCCAGAGCAAGCAACAGTGCGACAGTGGCGAGGAAAAACGTCCTTTTAGGCAGAAACCTCGGTCAGACCCAGGCTCTTGGTAGGCGGTGTCTGACGGACCGGTTGGGGTTAGAATGAAGAGTGGCAATAACAAAAATAGAAAAAATTAGTAGTTTGTAGCAGTTCTTTGTAGTAGTTCTTACCCAAGCGGGTAAGCCTCAACAACACGTAGCTCCTATAGCGGCATTTTGATGCTACCAAGCCATCACCTGCTGTTAGCATGTTAGTTGACTGACATTCATTTTGGCAACACTTTGACAGTGAATAACTTTACATCTGAAGCGTTTAAAGACTCTTTTTGTCCATTCTTTATTTCTAAAGAAACACGAGAATGTAGAAAAGGCTCCATTACCTTGTAGCTCCGGTTATGGCTCTGTAGCAGACGTTTTTTGTAAAAATAGGCTAACGATTGTGTCATAACTATGCTGTTGCAGGGTTAACTAATCACCCTATTGTCAGAAGCTCGGCTGTTTAGGTTTAATTTCTGTTAACTAGCATTTTAGTTAGCATTACTTAGCCTGTGTCTATGTTATCTCCTAACATATACCTACGCTCTCCGTCTCTGCTCATTGGGAATGATTGAGATTACTCTTGCACAGCTACCAGAAGACTTACAACTTTCAGACAGGTTGCTCACGTCACACACGTCATCAAGCTCAGTTGGAGGCCGCGCCGTAATGCTAAGCTATCAAAAGTGCTTCTAACAACCTTCACTGGTCTCCGTCCAGAGCAAAACAATCTGTTGGTCCATTTCTTTAACTTTCTGTTTTTTTCTGCATAGAGGAATTTTTGGCACCCCCCAAAGAGGTTTAAGCCAGCCCCAAAGGAAACTCACCAGCACCAAAATGATAAGAATTGAGAGAAAAAAGGCCAATTCTAATCCTCTACGACTGTGTTTGTGTGTGCTGACCTCAGTTGTACCGTTCAGAGTCGGGCTGTGTGGTGATTTTAACAATGGTATTTTGATATTATTAATTAAGCAGTTTTGTTGATTGGAGTTTCATCAATCTTGCTTTGCCAGACTTTCCTCCACAGCGCTTTAGAAGGAGGTCTGGCTAGTCCACACAGCACTCTGGGACGGGAGAAAAACATACTGTGGTTTATTGGCATTCTTTAAACCAATCACAATCGTCATGAGTGGCACTAGATTTCGCACGGAGCCTCTGTAAAATTAGCCTGGTCCTACTAGACTCGTCCATATGATTTGTCTGTCTGGCCACTCTCCATTGACAAGTGTTAACATCCTTAAGGCGGGTACTCTGCTGAAGTTTAAAACTATTGGATCTGCCCAAACCAATTGCAAACAGTTAGTCATGATGTCGTCTCAGCATCGCTAGCGTTCGTCTTTAGCCAAGATTTGACTGGAGAAAACCTGCGAATATACCACGAACACAGACGTAGTATTGAAGAAAAATGAAAATTGCGTGACAGTACGTAGGAGGGTGGATCCAGGCTACTGTAAAATAGCCTCAGGAAGGAACATGAATGTCAAAGGTAGTTTTAGTCATGCAAGAGAAAACTCCGATTCGACAAATAGTCTAGCTAGCTGTCTGGATTTACCCTGCAGAGATCTGAGGAGCAGGTAACCATGGTCCTCAGAAATCATCAGGAGTTTAAAATGCCACCACATAAAAAGGGGAATGAAACGGACATCGGCGGAACGGCATGCATCCGGTGGAATATTCACTGGAGCAATCCTGGAAGTGGATGACCTACAGGACTAATCCCATTAATTCTGATTGAAGGCAGGAGCATGCTCTATCCTATGGACCAGCTGGTAGGTCAACTAGAGTTGTTGATGTCAGTTTGGCTTCATTTATCAGTGATGTAGAACATACGGCACAGCCAGGGACTGACTGAGGCCTCTGGGTAATTGTTAATGGGCATCAGCTACTTAAATGTAACAAAATATTTAAAAGTATTCTAAGCTTTCATCAACATCTCGGAGCTGGTGGTGTAATCGCATGACTAGTCTCGATCAACGTTAGGTTATAGCCAAGATAAAGCTTGACATCTGTCCCAAACCTTCTGCTCTGTGTGAGTGTTAGTTACCTCCAAATCCTTTTGCTACGGGAAACAACAACCTTGAAGTTAGCAAAATACATGCTGAAAATAGCAGGTTTTAAATACAATTTGTATGGTGCAATAAGCCAGACCTGCTTGTTTTTTTTGGTGAATGATTGTAAAGATTTGCAAAGAATATATTTGAGGCATTTACAATCTCACTGGGACGTTTTGGAGCCAATTGGTGGGATCGCTATGGAGAGTGTTAATGAACGGCACTGGAGGTTGGACCCAAAAGCAGACGTGACAAATGGGAAATACGTTAAAGTGATTCAGTAAAGATACATACAGATATATAAAGTTAATTGTGCGAGTGGCAAGGGGGTCTTGTGTCCAGGGAATCCTGTGGTGAGTGGTCTCCAGAGCGTGCCCAGTAAATCTGTGTCTTTTGATTGTGGCGTCAACCATGTGGTACTGGCGTCCTCCAGAGCAGGCACGGCGCCAGCGTTCCAGGTTTGGATGGGCCAGACCAACTGTAGGTGGGCCTGACATTAAAAACGTTATCAAATCACTGTTTAACCTGATACAAATGACTGACTAATATAATGTTATATTATCTGTGCTTACATAATAAAGATTTTAATAGCCTGATGCTCTTTAAATACGTTGTTGCATTGTAAAAGGTTTTGGTGCAAAGGACGGTCCTATCTGCGATCGCGCTCCTTGGTTTTAACCAAAGAGGAGCGCTTTGGAATATCCATTACATCATACCTGGCTGTGCTATAGCGCATGTCTCTATAGACCTAAGGCCTATACACTGGAACAGCGGTCAGGCATCTAATATTTCCCCAAAACATAGTTTAGTTCTGCTCATGTAACATGAGGCCAAATATTTCACAATTCTGTTTGTTTTAAGTTTCAACAAGACTGCACAACAGTTTCAATCAATACCCGGGCACAGAACTTGTTCAATGACATCATCTGTCATCTAAAACAAGACTCAAGTTATTTATACCGAGACAAACTGTTACATTAGTGTAATGATTCATGTAATAAACATGTTTAACAAAAGGAAATAAATCATATCATCTAAAAGCATCATTGGTCATTATAAAACAAAACCATGAGGGGAAAAACAAACTTAGCAGTAACAAGCTGTTATAGAATAGAAATAAACATGTGCCTGCAGCTCTGTGGCAAGTTAAATCGATTGTTTTAATCCATATATCTCATATAGCGACATAATACATAACAGGCAGATCGCCTTCTCTCGCCTTACTGTTATCCTCTGCCAGTCCTACACAATTAAACTCGCTAAAGCAGAAGAAGCGACCGGTACTTGAGCACTGGTTGAGTTGCGGGCTTATCCACGGAAGACAGATCTACAGGCTATCATCCACTCACGAGGCAGAGGCAGAAGCTAAGTTCCCATCCACCTGTCAACATGTCAATCTTAAGTTTGGTGAAAAAACTCTGCTGAAAGTGGGTTTCCATCCAACGGCTTTAAAGCAAAGTGACGTCAAATGCTGTTTTGCGATCAAATTGGAATATCGAATTGATTTGAGGCATTTTAAGGTGTTTCCATTCATTTTTGCACTGAATTCAAGCAAACTTTTGCAAACAAATATTATTTTTTTTTAGCCAAAATGGAGCGCTGTGTCTACCAACAAATGATCAATATTGCACAAGTTGTAATAGTGCTTACGTGCCAGCTGATAGCGACATACCAAGCTATAATAAGAAAACAACATTATCAACACATCGCTATGATGATGCAGATGCAACTTGCCTTTTATTGTCCCTCAGGCACCGCTGCGAGACAACTCTTTTTTTGAGACGTCCCACAGTTTGTTGTAACCTTTTTTGGCCATTTCCAACTAAAACATCTTTGTTTTGTGGCGGGTTGCAATCATAAAATGATCTGAAACTTAATCGCACTTCATTATTATTCCTCCGCCGGAAAGAAAGCGTCGGAAGCGGTGTGCGAGGAAGCAGAAGAGGGGCAGGCGTGGAGGCGTCCGGGCCAGGCTAGCGGCTAATCCAACTCGCCTAGCCATACCATCCATTCTCCTGGCAAAAGTACGATCACTGGACAACAAAATGGATTACATACGACTGCTCAGATCAACAAACCGGACAGTGAGTAACTGCTGTGTGCTCGTCTTCACTGAGACTTGGTTAAATGACAACATTCCGGACTCTGCTGTACAACTGGAGCAGCTAGCATGCTATCGAACAGACAGGCCATTGTAAAGGGAGGAAAATCACGAGGAGGAGATATCGTGTACATCCGTGATGATGGTGCCGGGACACTGTATAGTATGCAAACACTGCTCACCACTGGCGGAGTTTATGATCATAAAATGCCGTCCTTTTTACCTGCCAAGGGAAATTACTGTGATTCTGCTAGTCGCAGTATATATCCCGCCTACCAACAATAACAGCGACAGGAACGCGGCTCTTGGTGAACTATACCACGCTGTCAGTGAACAACAGACGGCACACCCAGACGGTTTCACCATCTACACTGGTGATTTTAACCATGCAGATCTTAAAACTGTTATTCCAAAGCTATACCAGCATGTTGACTTTCCAACAAGAGGAGACAACATCCTGGACCTGGTCTACACAACACACAAAGGAGCATACAAAGCCACCCCCCTCCCCCACATTGGACTTTCTGACCATATCACTGTTATGCTAATGCCCGCATACAGACTAAGGCTGAATCCCATTCCTTCCCCTTACCCCTTCCCCTTACCCCTTCCCCTACCTTTTGCGCGTTCACGCGGCACCTAGTGCCGGTCCAATACGTATTACGAGCTAGGGGTAGGGCATAGATCAAGGGCTGTATACCCCTACGGATCTAGTGTGGACGCGACCTCACTAGAAAACACACAGGCACTGTGTGGCTGCTGCATCAACCAGAGAGACACATGAAGGTAAGTACTTTCAGCTTTAATAATTGATTAAAAATTACGACAGTCTTGTTTTTGTGTCTATGCAGTCCTGTACATGTGTACCCATGTTCCTAACTGAAACTTTTTAAAAATCGCTAGCTTGCAATGCTAACGCTAATCGCTAACGCTAACGTTGAACAGTCCCACATTTCGCCTTGAATGGACTGTATAGATCGCATAGATTGTAATCTAGATATATATTAACGGTCTTGATACATCGCACGTGCTTAACATATACCGCCCTGTCTCACACAGGAGGACACAGGGACACAGCAGCTGATCCAGTTTGGGCTGCAAACGAGCAGACGTTTCCTAATTCTATGTTCATGTTGTACCCATTCATTATTGCATTGGTAGCCTACTATATTGTAATAATATTTATTAATTCCTGTTCATTGTTCATGCACTTGTTATATTGTTGTTGGTTTTGATATGGGACACTGATGATATGTGAGGGGGGGTTACTGCCAAAAGGCTCCAGACTGGTCTGGAATATCAGGCAGCTGTAGCTACAACAGTGTAGTGTGTGTGTTTTGTTTGTGGTCTTGTGTGTATTTTTTTAGTTTTACACATATGAGTGCCTTTTATTGTGTGCGACAGTTAGTTATGTTTCTAATAGTTGACAATGGTTCTGTACCATTATTTATGTAACGTTTTTGCCTGTTTGTTCAATTTATCACCATAAAGACAGATTTTTGTCAACAAAATGTTTTTGTGAACATCAATGACATTCAAACGGTGATAACTGAAACAGATATACACACACCATGTATACAGGGGTGTATATGTTGTATATGTACACATATGCAGGTGTATACACATTTGTATTGCAAACAGACCTAAGTACTACACAGATAAGTCCTCTGCACTACCAAAGTGAACCTAAAATAACTATAAAATAATAACACTGTTGTCCAAACCACACAATCAACAGACCTAGACGCATCTTGGAGGTTGTGATCAATACTGTGTGATGTCACCAAGTGGTGTCCCAATTCATAGGGGTATGTTTTCACCCCTTACCCTACCCCTTGGTTTCAAGGGCCAGGGGTAGGGGTAAGGGCCAAGGGGTAGGGGTAAGGGAAGGATGGGATTCACCAAGAGTGAAAGCAAACAAACCGGTTCGCAAACAGGTAAAGTGTGGCCTGAGGGAGCCTCTGATGCTCTTCAAGACTGCTTTGACACAACAGACTGGGAAATGTTTAAGCAGGCAGCCACTTCCAACAACCGGACAGACGTAGAGGAGTATGCAGACACTGTAACCTCTTATATCACCAAGTGCATTGATGATGTGACCCACACAAAAGACATCATCACGTCGGCAAATTGGAAGCCATGGCTGACAGGGGATGTTCTCAAGCTGCTAGAGGCTAGAGACCAGCTACAGAGCTGGGATGAAGCTGCTTGAGAACAGCGAGAGCCAACTGTCCCGTGGCATCAAGGTAGCAAAAAGCAACACACTCACAAGATAACCACCCACTTCAAAGACAGCAGGAACGCACAAAGCCTATGGCAGGGCATTCAGGACATCACGGACTACAAGCCCGCGCCACAGAGCTGTGAGAGCAACATCCCTCTGCTCAACAATCTGAACCGCTTCTTTGCTCGCTTTGAAGCACAAAACAGCACTTGCCCACAGAAGACCCCTCCCCCTCCACACGAGCAGCCTCTGTGTCTCTCTGCCGATAGCGTGAAGAGGACACTTGCTGCTATCAACACCCGGAAGGCAGCAGGCCCAGACAACATCCCAGGTCGTGCGCTGAAGGACTGCGCTGAGGAGCTTAAGGATGTCTTCACAGACATCTTTAACACTTCCCTGAAGCAAGCCATCGTCCCATCATGCTTCAAAGCTGCCACCATCATACCTGTGCCGAAGAAAACGGCTCCATCCTGCTTCAATGACTACCGCCCCGTGGCACTGACACCCATCATCATGAAGTGCTTCGAGCGGCTTGTCATGTCACACATCAAATCCATTCTCCCCCCCACCCTGGACCCCTTCCAGTTTGCATACCGAGCCAAGCGGTCCACAGAGGATGCAATCTGCTCCACCCTCCACCCAGCCCTCACCCACCTGGATAAAAGAGACTCATATGTGAGATTGCTGTTCATAGACTTCAGTTCTGCATTCAACACCATAATACCACAACAACTCATCTGCAAACTTGACAAACTGGGACTCAGTACCTACCTCTGCAACTGGCTACTGGACTTCCTCTGTCAGAGGCCTCAAGTAGTACGGGTTGGAAATAACATCTCAAACAGCATCACACTGAGCACGGGGGCCCCTCAAGGCTGCGTGCTCAGCCCGCTGCTCTTCACCCTGCTGACGCATGACTGCACTGCAACCTACAGCAACAACCACATGGTGAAATTTGCCGACGACACAACTCTGGTGGGTCTCATTACCAAGGACGACGAGACTCAATACAGGTTGGAGGTCGACCTTCTGACCACGTGGTGCAGGGACAACAACCTCCTGCTGAACGTCAGCAAGACTAAAGAGATTGTGGTTGACTTCCGGAGAGGTCACATCCAACACCTACCACTGACCATCGACGGTGCTGTGGTGGAGAGAGTGAGCAGCACCAAATTTCTGGGGGTGCACATCAGTGAAGACCTCTCCTGGACCACCAACACTGCATCACTGGCGAAGAAAGCTCAGCGCCGCCTTTACTTCCTGCGAAACTCAGCGAGTAAGTGCTCCCCCAGCCATCATGACCACGTTCTATCGAGGCACCATTGAGAGCATCCTCTCCAGCTGTGTTGCTGTGTGGGGCGGAAGCTGCACTGATACAACAGGAGAGCCCTGCAGCGCATAGTGACACAAGCTGGAAGAATCATTGGTGCTTCACTCCCCTCCCTGAAGGACATTTACACTCCCACCTCACCCGCAAGGCCACCACAATTGTGAGGTGATGCAAGTCACCCCGCTCACAATTTGTTTGACCAACTGCCCTCTGGAAAGAGTTACAGAGCCTGCGCTCCCGCACACCAACTCACAAACAGCTTCATACACCGGGCTGTTAGAGGCTGAACTCTCTCCCCCCCCTACCCTCAGTTATATAATATCCTGGACTTTGGACCCAAAGGGCTGCCTGTCCTTGACTACTCCACTTGCCCACATTGCACACTTTTTGTTGTCCTGAAAACACTTGGACACATTTCTGCTGCTCTTACATAACCGGCCCCACTATGCTACCGCCTGACTTTTGCACATTACTTGACTGTCAACTGTATGCATAATTGCACTTTCTTAACTCAAATTCTGCTGCTCTTATTTTCCTCATTGTACATTCTTCTTATTTTTACTTTTTATACTGTTTACTTGAATGTTATGTTTGTCTGTGGACCAAATTGGTTAAAATGTCTTGTTGTCACCGTGGGATAGAGGGAAACGCAATTTCGATTTCTTTGTATGTTTTGACATGTGAAGAAATTGACAATAAAGCTGACTTTGACTTTGACTTTGACTTTATTAATTCGGTAAATAACCTTTCCATCAACGTTTATCACATACGCCGTATATTGGATAAGATCAAATCCAATGACACCGAACGTATTTCTTTTAGATATTCATGAAATTCCATCAAATTTTACTGTTTCCATAAGGCATTTTTTATTTGATATCACTTAATTCGGATAAGAACGTGTGGATGGAAACATAGTTAGAGGCACTTGGACCGGCACTAGCATCAGCACTAGCATCAGCACTAGCATCAGCACTAGCCGCGCTAGCATCCTAGGGCGGCAGAGACAAAGATGTGCTAGGTGTTGTGGATCTGAGCTCTCCTTTATCTCCTGGTTGCAGATGACTGTTGCAGTATTGTCCTTGACTAGAATTGTTTTTCAAACTTTCAGATCACTTGGAGCTAGCCTAGCATACCGACAAGCTACAGCCGATCCCGAACTTCACTGTCTGCTGAACTTGCGTAGAAACATCCAAAATTGACAAAACCAGCTTTTAAAGTTGTTTTTTAAAACTAAACATTCTGACTATTTTAGCACAAATTATGAGATTATAAGACAATTTTTAATTCTTGCCAAATTAAAAAAAAAGAAATTGGGTGTTGGCCTGTTGAAAAATGGGTGGTCCTAGGGCTGTTCCCCATAACGCCTTGCCTGCCTCAGAGTCCAACAAACAGTTCCAACACGTGGTAAACTTCTTTGCATCCAGCGAAAAGCAGGCCGGCAGACAGGGGTTAACAGGAAGTGTGTTCACAAGCAAGCAAGGCAGACTGCAACAGGAGAAAACACAGATAACATTAGCCACACAAGCTAGAACACCAGGAAACAGAATTACACAGGGAGCCAGGAGTAAGAACTGCACCGCGCTAGTAGGCTGTACGATCTGGCGATGAGTGGATCACAGAGCCGGTGTTATGTGCCTTCTGGTTTTTCCAGAGCCTGTCCAGATGCCGTGTAAACCTCAACGGCTACCCACGTCCACAGATTCGCTACAAATTCATAAACATTTTACTGGCCTTTGCATGTCGCACCTCAATATAAACTATGCTGAACTGAACTGAATATCTGAGCACGACCCTACAATAACATTGTACAGCGGGAAATTGTGTTTTTAAATAAATTACGATGACCCAGCGCGACTCGGATCATCGTAATTTATTTAAAAACACAATTTTCCCGCTGTACAATGTTTTTGTAGTGTCGTGCTCAGATATTGAGTTTAGTTTAGCATAGTTTATATTAAGGTGTGACATGCAAAGGCCAGTAAAATGTTTATGAATTTGTAGCGAATCTGTGGACGTGGGTAGCCGTTGAGGTTTACACGGCATCTGGACAGCCTCGGAAACCAGTAGGTGGAAAAACCAGAAGGCACATAACACCGGCCTTCAGTACTGCTGAGGGACGAGTAGGGAACGAGCGTCACCTGGCGCAGCCGGCAAAATCCACAACAACTCAAGACACAGAGCAGGGGTCCGTGTCGGAAAGCAGGTTTAGTGAAAACTCTGAGTAAGTTAGGGTGACGTCCTCTTTTGCCCGGACATGTCCACTTTTTACGTACTGTCTAGGGGGGTTAAAATTTCATGTAAATGTCCGGTTTTCACTGTTTTTCATGGGATCATTAAGCATGTACTTAAATTGACTGGAGCTTTGCACACAATACTACGGTACTTTGTTGCGTGACATAATTCCAGAGAGGCTGCCTTGTGGGCGGCTCTGTGACGTGCACATTCATAGTTATTTATTTATTTGAAAAGAGCTATTATTTTGTTACAGGTTGTTACATATTTTATTTTATTACAGAAGTTATTTTTATACCATTGAGGCATAATAATACATGTCCTCTTTTTTTGGAAATCAAAATATGGTCACCCTAGAGTGAGTTCACCCTGAGATGAGGGAAACTGTGTTTTCTGTTTAAGACAGGGAGGTTAATCAAACCTGAGAGGGGGGGGAACTCCAGCCTGTTTCAGAAAGAGAGGTTAACTTAACCTTACAGTCAGTTGCTATGGTAACTGAGCCTGTGACCCTAACCTGGTCTGGAGCAGGTTTTCTTCTCTCAGTCTCCTCCCTCTGACACCGCAGTCTTTCATTTCCTCATTCATTCATTCAGTCTGTATCAGGTGCATTTTAGTGCAGTTTATCTACATAAATAAAAAAACAGTGTTGGTTTATTAACTGTGTTAGGCACACTATAAAATGTTTTTTTCTCAAAACATGGCATTTCCTTTTGTTGACAACCCCGTTGATGAAGCTGTATTACTTCGCGGGGAGTTAAACATATGTCGGGAGATGATATTGAGGCCCTAAAAAATAGTTTTCTATTTTCATTTCCAGATAACTACCTATTCGAGCGGTACTGTTTTTCTTCCCAGTCTATCAGTTAGGTAGCTTACATAACTTTATCCATCCTCATATCACTAACTTCACTCATCGTGGATATACATCCCTGCACAATATTTGTGTCACATTATGTTTTCTTTCCAACATTATTAATGCGGAGCATATTAGTACAGCCACTGTAGCAAAGCGCCGTCAGAAGAATGTGACGTAGTGTTTCCTGGACACAAACCAGTAAGAGACATTAACAATGAGTTCCGTAGTATTGCAGGTGAATGATGTAAACCCTTTGAAATAAAAGATGATGAATTATAGCTCTGTTAATGACATGGTGCTGCAGCCTCAGAATGGGATTAGTAGTAGTTTCCTTTTCCGCCTGCAGGATTGCATCTAAATGAAATGATAGGTGTAGCCTACCACCATTCCAGTTTTCACCAGTAATAATATAGGATACCAGTAATTAAACATGAAATTAATAAACTACATTAGAGCTTATGCATCAACTTGAGCAGCGATTTTCTCCTTTACCAATTCTCGCTATTTTACAGCAGCCGTTGTGATGCCAACCAGTTTGTTTGTGCTTGTTACCATGGTGAATCGCAGTATCATGACTCCATTCATGCTGCCTTTATATTGTGGTCGTGCACACGCTTAACTCTGAGTGAACCTACTCTGAGTTGATTGAGCCAGCTCTAATCAGCTGTTCTGGAACAGAGAACTCAGAGTTTCCCGTCTCAGGGTAAATCAACTCAGAGTTCAGGGTTAGAGAGTTTGTTAAACCTCCTTCTTGAAATGGACCCCAGGAGGGAGAAACACGAGGGATAACAAGCAGGGAAACAAACACTGCACACAAACGGGGAGAGTAAAGGGCCGCTATGATGAAATCATGACAGAGAGAGTACACCCAGCAAAACCCTGGTAAGAGCAAATGCCATTTAGCCATGTTTCAGCTAACTTAAAAAGCTCACAAGACCTAAGTGACATAACAAGAGGTTATATTATTATTTAGTGAACAAACTTCCACAATTGGCTGCTTCCACACCTGACCCAGCTCCACTCAAAAAAATTAAGTCAATTTTAATAATGTTTTTCTTGTTTTAATTTATAAAACATTCTCTTGTTCAAGCTTGTCCACTATGATAATTTGCTGTATTTCTTTGTCTTATGTCTTGCCTAACTGAACATTTTGGTGGTTTGGACTAATAATCTGACAAAACGTGAGATTTGAAGACCCACACATTTGACATTTTATCCCAAATGAGTACTTGATTTATCAAAAACAAAACTCCACGTTAATCAAAGTTGTAAATAATTGTTAGTTACTGCCCTGGAACAAAGACTGTGAGAGGCAGGTGATGCTCCAAAAGCAAGTAAACTGGGACTTAAAATCATGGATGTATTATAAAATATTTAATTGCAATTAATCACATTAATGTCATAGTTAACTCACAATTAATCACACATTTTTATCTATTCTAAATGTCCCTTGGTTTCTTTTTGTCTCAATTTTTCCCCATTTTACTGCTCTTATCAACATGGAAAAGTGGATTGGCTTGTTTTGTGCAAATGTTTTTGGCATAGGCATATAGCCTACTGTTGTGTGTATGTGTTTGTGTGTGTGTGTGTGTGTGTGGGGGGGGGATTGGCATCAGCTGTGTACTTGGCCATCAAGTGGTATTTCAGACTGGACGTGCTGCGTCAAAACACACAGATCATTTTGGTCTTGTCAATGAAACCATCTGACAACTTTTAAAAAGTAAACTCTCCATCCAGAATCTTTTTGGCGTCCAATCCGGCGTCTTGCACTCGCCATTCAATCAAAACATAACGTAAGACAACTACTATTTGGCTGGGTCAAAAGCCCAAACGGCAAGTGTACGGCGTGCCTGTTGTTTTGTTTCCCATCTAACTAGATCCGGTGTGGTGTTGTAGTTTGTCTAAGGTTACTAGTTTTTGCAACAGCATGTATAATAAACTGCAAGTTTGCTGGGCCAAAATGAACATTAATCTCGCAATAAAAAAATTTACGCCGTTAAAATGGGTTTGCGTTAACACCGTTAATAATGTGTTTAACTGACAACACTACTTATAAATAGGCTACATTTGTTATATAACTTCAGTTATTTATGTAAATACTTGACGGAGCATTATGAGGCAGTCTACATACGTAACTTAACTTAAAAGTTAGCTAATGCAGTTAAATGGTATTGCATGCCAATTCATTGACATTGTCCTTGTTACTGGGCTAAGCTAACCTGGCCTCGTAGAACAAAGAAACACAGCTAGTATAGGCTAACCTAGTTTGTAACATTAATTATTTTGTGTCCTCTCCCTGTGTGTGTTCTCTTAGTGTGAGAGTGAGACCTACGCTGGCCTGCATGAGTGTCTATCTTTCCTCGCTCTAGAGGGGATTGTGCTGTGTTAACTGACTGACCCAGCCACTTCTTCGGTTCACGGTCGAAAGATGGCTGCTCTTTCGCCCCGGGTCCGCTTTTCAGCATCCTCTTCCCGCATCGGGACCCGTCCAGGAGCCGCCGCCCAAACAAGCGCCACTTTGGCCACGCTTTACGGCACTTCGGTTACTTGGGTTCATGGCGACACAGAAGCGTGTTTTCCTTCGGCCCCTCCCTTGGAGCAGAGCCTGGCTTCCATCTTGCTTCTGAAGCCCACTTCTCCGTCCCCCCTGGGATCAGGTCTGCGCGCAGGTCACTGACCGGTCACACCAGTGTGCGGCCCATTCTCACCTGTCACCACGTTGTCGAGGATCGTGGCGTGTCCTCATCCCTCCTACACTGGGTGGCTGAGAGGAAGGTGGGTGTCCCACAATTGTTAAATCATGATAAAGTTATTACTAACCATGCACTTTCACAATCGTGACTTGGGCCCTATCAGTTTTAGGCCAATTTATTATCATGGCAGTTGTTGTTTTTTATCAAAATTACACATTATCTGATACATGCACCACTGCATTGGGGAATAAATTAGTCTAGGTTCTGCTTGTGGACCCTGTGTCACTGGGGGCATTGACTACATCAGCTTCGCCCTAACCCAATAGCGATAGCCTTAGAGGGCAAAGCCTATATGAAATAGAACAATATTGTAACTCCAGATCCTATGAGTATAGGCCCAGCCTTTTAGCTGAAGAAAGTGCTAGTGTTGGGAACGGAATAACGCGTCTGCTCATGTAATATACAGTATCTGCGGACCTAGTTGAGACCTGCACAAGTTAAGGGTCCGGATTTTTTTCCTGCTTTACACGGTAACACGGAATGGCTCCCAGTGCAGAGCTTTCACTTCCACTAAGGATGCTGAAGACTACGTGGGGCGGACTGCTCCCCATCCTCTTGTGGCCGTGGAGACAGTCGGCGCCTCAGATTCTGTCACAGAGAGTGCCATGGAAGGATTTAAACAACTGCCTGATACGGACTCTCGGTTTGCTTTAATCTCTTGGTGTGTCCTAGTTTTATTGCATTGTTATCTGATATGATTAAAAAGACTGTGTTTTTGAATGACATATCTGTCCTTTTTAATAATGCCTACACTCCACAGGTTAGTTAGGACGCTACTAGGTTAGAGTCTCCTTTCCAATGTGCTTGCTAGTTTGTGCTTTTTGTTTCCTATCTTTGTTGAGGAGAAATGCGTTTATTTTAAAGTCAATTTAGTGAAAGCTGTTGTTACTATGGTAACCAGGTAACTATGGGCTGCTGTTCCTTTTTGCTGCCCCGTGTCAAATCCTGATCACAGACCTATTTTGAGTGTTAACCTTCTGGCTATGTTTCCCCCCCTCCTCTCGCTTTTCTTTGTGTGTCACTGTCTCATCATCTTGCAGTTTGAAACTGGGTCATTTTAGGGGGCCTCGTGCTGAAAGCTAGCATTCTGCTTCCTGCTTAGTGATTTTGATATCATGATGGGATATTATGGCAGCTGTGTATTAGCGCAGGGATGGGATGGAGTCCTGGAAACGAGCTTTGATGAGCGTGCCACTCTGATCCCTGTAATTACCGTCTGCATGTTGTGAGCTGATTACAGATCTATAGTGAGAAAACTACCACGCCACCTGACAACAGTACTTCCTACATCCCTAATTCAACCCTCTGGTAATTTATTATTTTGTAGTCCTCACAAGTACCAGGCCTTCACTGCATTGTGCCGGCTGATTTATTCTGAATGCCCTTCCTGAGTCTGGGTGTCTGTCTCTGTCAGTCTGTGCTACTAAAGCTACTAGCCACTCAGCGTCTTCACTAGCCGCTATTTAATGAAAACCTACTTTATATTTGACTAAAGTTGAAATGGTTTGCTACAATTAACTTGAAGAACCAGATTTATCCCATAAAAATGTAAATGAGCACTGTGAACACTTAAATGAAGACTACATAAAATATAACATTGCAGTCATCAAATACACAGCATGTGTAAAGATCCCTTTTTTTTGAAAATATGTTTATTGATTTTCAAGAATAAGGAAAGGAGTGGAGAGAGGGAAAAAATATAAATAAAAACCTAAAAAAGAACCCTAAATATACTGAACATATAGAACACAGCACTTCTTGGATTAACACAATATCCCATGGGCCAGTTGTTCAAAATATTTAATCTGGATCAAAATTATTTGGATTTGGAAATCCCATTTTTTGCTACTCAGGATCAGGTGATCTGTCTACTTTTATGCCGGTTTTTCAAAGCAACATTGGACTGGATCACCCTGATCCAGATACACAGTTTTCAAGATTACCAAATCCGGATTACCACTGCTCTAAATAGGACAACATACTGTATCACATTGTGGGCTACGAGCTACGTACCGAACTGGTAGAAGAGCCAAGATGGGTCACTCAAGTTTTTATTTTGAGACAAAACCAAAAATAACTCCCACTTCCATTCATAATTTCTTTTATGACCCCTCATCTGAGCCACTACAATAAAAAACTATATACATTAATAAATACATTGTGGACATTTTTGAAAACGTCTAAAAAAAAAAAAGTATGTAGTAGTACAATGTTCAGTTTCTTCTTCATCTAAAGAGGAAAGACCAGAAATTTGTATTAGATTGTTTCCTTGAAATAATGAATGAGATGAGTGATGATGAGATATATTATTATTTTGTTTTTTTTTGTTTTTGTTATTAATCGGTTTGGGGGATTGTTTCATGAGGACAAGATAATTTGTATTTTTATTTATTTTTTCCTTTACTAAACTTAACTAAGGTAAACAATCAAGTGCAAAATATACAAAGTATGTAAACTATATACAAATGTATTATTTGACCAATTAAAGTTTTACTAAGCTTTCGTGCTGGAATCCACCTTGAAATCCACCTTGAAATCCTACCCCCTGTTGGGATCAGGATAATCCTGTTTTTTTGGATCAAGTTATCCAAATCCTACTGACAAGTTTTGAACAACACAAAGTGAAGGTTTGATCCAGATTAAAACTAGGATTGGATTCCGTGATCTAATCTGATTTCAGATTCCTTCTTTCCCTTTTGAACAACCCATTTTCAAGATTTGATCCAATCCGATAACCAAAATCCGATTAGTTTACCTTTGAACAACTGGCCCATGGTCATAGTTAGGATGGATACTATAAACAAAAACATCTTAAGGTAATAAAGGTAATCACATACATACATACAATCACATACTCATTTGCACAGTGAGGTTTTATAAACTAGCCAACGTCTATGGGTTCACATTTTTAAGGGGATTCAGTACCATGTCTTATCAAATTTATCTCCTCTATGTAAAGATCCTTTTTGTATGAAAACATGCAACCAAGTAAGACACAGGCATATGAGAGTAGCATCTTATGCATATGTAGCAGTATAAGTTTAACTTGTAATTACCTGGCAGTTTTTTGGCCGATCACTGCCGCAGGGCCCCTAATGAAAACAGGAAGTAGTCCTCCTGGCTGCCCTCTTGCTTGTTGTTGACGGAGGTGCGTCATACTTCCGGGTCGCTCACTCTGCGGGTGTTGTTCTGCTGCGCCATAGGTGAGGTAGCAGCTTTACCCTCTCTGCACTTATTCCACTGTTATCAGCTGCCGTTAGGGTTGCTATTTTTACTTTTTTATTTATTTAATACAGGGACAGTGCATATTAATGGTCATTTCTGTCAAAACCGCCGGAGTTAGCCAAAAGAATATTTTTCATCTGCAGTTCCTAGACTCACCCTATAAAAAGTTAATTTACATATTTACATAACAATATAACAATTACTAATATTATACATTGAATGCTCGAAGATCTCCGGTCGGTGGGCCAGTCTTTAACCCCGTTGCTCAACACATTCAAATAGCGGATCTCAGCTTTGAGCTGCCTCCTTCGGGTCGACATAAACACTGCTTGATTGGTGTGTAGGATTTATTCTATAGCATTTTTTGTGTTAAGTAAATTGACTGTTTTTATATAGCGCTTTTCTAGTCTTAACGACTACTCAAAACGCTTTTACGTAGTACAGGATACATTCACCATTCACACACATTCATACACTGTGGCCGAGGCTGCCGTACAAGGTGCCACCTGCTCATCAGATACACACTCACACACATTTACACTCCAATGGCGCAGCATCGGGGGAAACTCAGGGTTCAGAGTCAGTGTCAAGATTTGGACAAGGGACTGCAGGGCCAGGGATCTAACCACCAACCTTCTGATTTGCAGGTGACCACTCTACCAGTAAGCCACAGCCACCATTATCTATAAATAACAGGAACCGGGTTAGTTCAGCTGGAGATCGTCTTCAGCCGCTTAGCATTTACCCACTGGCTGCTGTTTTGTCTTAAAGTGCATGTTCTGAATATTGTTTCAGCATCTTCAAAAGGTTGCTGCACGCCGTCCTGCCTTCATGGCCACTGGGCAACCACGCCACAGTCACACTGTCAAACGTGTGCGCCACCTGTTTTATGTGGGCTAGACCACAACGTCCTCTGTTCTGTCCACTCTTGTGTCGCCACACATAGGAAAGCTGGTGCATGGGTGGAGAAGATTATCCAAGAGTAGGTGAAAGTGACTTGGAGCGTTCGCTAAGCAGGCGGCACGTGCCCTCGGTGACGGGAAGCGGAGCGCACAGACCAAATGTCCTTAAGTTTCCTGCTGCGCACTCTCTCTGTACTTCTTCTACAAACCTCTACCTTATACAGTCTATAACCTATACAGACGCAACTGTAGCCTTGGCTGAACGGTTGAACGGAGCTCTGCGGATATTTTAAGGAATCACAGCGGTTTGCTGGGCTGCCCCTGCACACTGGGTCACAGCTGTGTTCCGGTGTCGGGTGGTGGCACAGTAGGCTACGCCGGCCACCAGTGTTAGAATATAAAAGGCATGCCGTCTGCCAAAGTGGCCAGTGAGAGTGACTGTGTTACCCGCCACTGCCGATAGCTAATGTTAATGCTAATGTCAAGCCCTGCTGGCAATCACGCTCTTTCCATTGTCTCAGAAATGAGTGGATGGCTGGAATGTCCTTTATTTTCTGTTACCTGTCTGTTACTGTCACACACAACTACAGTGGTGTGAAAAAGTGTTTGCCCCCTTCCTCATTTCCTGTTCCTTTGCATGTTGTCACACTTAAGTGTGTGGAACATCAAACCAATTTAAACAATAGTCAAGGACAACACAAGTAAAACACAAAATGCAATTTGGAAATGAAGGGGTTTTATATAAAGTGAAAAAAAATCCAAACCATCATGGCCCGTGTGAAAAAGTGATTGCCCTAAACCTAAATAACTGGTTGGGCCACCCTTAGCAGCAACAACTGCAACCAAGCGTTTGGCATAACGTGCAATGGGCTTTTACAGCGTCCTGGAGGAATTTTGGCCCACTCATCTTTGCAGAATTGTCCTAATTCAGTTACATTAGAGGGTTTTGGATTTTGAGCATAACGGCTTTTAAGGTCATAACACAACAATCAATAGGATCAGGTCAGGACTTTGGCTAGGCCACTCCAAAGTCTTCATTTTGTTTTCTTCAGCCATTCGGTTGGTGGACTTGCTGGTGTGTTTAGGATCATTGTCTGCTGCAGAACCCAAGTTCGTTTCAGCTTGAGTACACGAACAGATGGTCGGACATTCTCCTTAGGATCTCTTGTAGACAGTAGATCATAGTTCCTTTTATCACGGCAAGTCTTCAGGTCCGAAGCAGCAAAAACAGCCCCAGACCATCACACTACCCCCCACACCAATTTTACGGTTGGTATAATGTTCTTTATGAAATGCAGTGTCCTTCTACGCAGATATACTTGGACACACACCTTCCAAAGAGTTCTCTTGTCTCATCGGTCCACAGAATGTTGTCCCAAAAGTCTGGGGATCATCAAGATGTGTTTGGAGAAATTGAGACGAGCTTTGATGTTTTTTTGCTCAGCCGTGGTTTGCTCCTTGGAACTTGCCATGCAGGCCATTTTTGCCAGTCTTTTCTGATGGTGGAGCATGAAGGCTGACCTTAACTGAGGCAAGTGAGGCCTGCAGTTCTTTGGACGTTGTTGTGGGTCTTTTGTGACCTCTTGGAGAGTCGTCGCTGTGCTCTTGGGGTAATTTGGGCGGCCGGCCACTCCTGGGAAGGGTCACCACTGTTCCATGTCTTCGCCATTTGTGGATAATGGCTCTCACTGTGGTTCGTGATTCCAAAGCTTGGAAAGGCTTTATAACCCTTTCCAGACTGATAGATCTCAATTACTTCTTTCTCAATTGTTCTGATTCTTGGGTCTCGGCAGTGTGTAGCTTTAAGGATCTTCTGGTGGGCCTTACTGTGTCAAGCAGCTCTATTTAAGTGATGCCTTGATTGTGAACAGGTGTGGCAATAATCAGGCCTGGGTGTGGCTAGAGAAATTGAACTAGGTGTGGACAACCACAGTTATAGTATGTTTTACAAGGGGGGCAATCACTTTTTCACACAGGGCCATGATGGTTTGGATTTTTTCACCTTAATAAACAACCTTTATTTACAAATTGCATTTTGTGTTTACTTGTGTTGTCCTTGACTATTGTTTATATTGGTTTGATGTTCCAAAACACTTAAGTGTGACAAACATGCAAAGGAACAGGAAATGAGGAAGGGGGCAAACACTTTTTCACACCACTGTATACTGTAACTAGTCTGCTAGAGACAGAAGGAGCTTTCTAAGGTCTGAGAAATAACCCTGAGGATGTCATAATAATATCAGCAGGGTCACTGCAACTTGTTTAGTCATCTCAACTTGGTTTAGAGACCACAAATTTATACCAGAAAATATGCTGAAAGTGTGGAGTTGTGGATATGTAAGGGAGGATCTAATGAAACATAGAATTAAGCTGCATTCAGAAGTGTGGAAATAGCAATATGTTGTTATTCTGCCAGGATAACACAGGAAAAAATACACCACATAACTGTGTTTTTTTTCTATCCTACTTATATTAAATTTGTTGTTTTGTTGTTTTGTTGTGCTGAATTGAGCTGCTGTGACAAGTGAATTTCCACATTGTGGGATCACAAAAGTCTATCTTATCTTATAACTTGCCCTTGACTCTCGCCGCCAGCTACACCAGGTCCCGGTCCGATGATCCTAAGAATCTTGCCAGAGTGGTCCGTGGTCTGTCTCCTGTCTGGGGCTTCTTTCCGCCGGTTCTGTGTGCACGCTCAATCTCAATTGTAAATTATAGATTAGGTCTAGACCTACTCAATCTGTAAAGTGTCTTGAGATAACTGTAGTTATGATTTAATCCTATAAATAAAATTGAATTATAATTGAATTGAATTTGATCCCAGCCCTTGTTTCAATGCTGTGTACCACAACAGGAGGCTAGTATGTGTCCCCCTAATGCTTGCTGTTCATCATACACAAACATAAGCTGTGTTACACTTACATTCTACCCTCTTCAGTCAATATGTTTTGATTGTGTAGTACCACCAAAGAGGGGAAAAAAGGACTTGCTAGTGTGCAGTCAAAAATCCTTTCATCTTGGAGTGTGGTGTTGACAAAGACAAACAAAGACACTACTGAAAGCTTTAAAATGACAGATAACATAATAAGGCAAACAATAGCTTAATGTCATCCTTGAAAATACACACATCACTCACTGAGACATTCTGTGTACAGTATCTGTGGATGTGCTGTAGGTGTGTGATCATGACACACACACACACACACACACACAGTCAAAATAGATCCAACAAGAGCTAAAAATTAAAATTATGATGATGCAGTCAAAGTTGACATAAAAAGTTCCAAATCAAACACTACATCATGATGTAGTTCCACTTATACTGTACACAAAGCCAAGTATGCATTTCGACAACACATTCCCCTTAATTCCCTTATCAGAGCAAGCAGTAATTTGTAGTTACCACAGAGATCTAACATTGGACATTTGGAGAAATTAGGAGAATACACCACACTGATGACTACTACATGCTTTTTTTGGGGGGCCTATAAATGGAGGTTTTGGCTTCGGCAGCATACGATTTGAAGAGGAACTTCTGTAATTTAGTATTGCAATTCTACCATAAAGTTGGGGAACAGAAGTGACAGCATTAAGGGGGGGTGTTAGCTGTTGTAAAAGGGTGATTGGCATCCTGCATAACTAATTACAGTAGTATTATAGTAGTAGCTATACAAAACAGATATCTTCTGTTAAAATAAGTACTTCCAATCCCCGGACCTCAATCCCATAGAACAGGGGTTCCCAAAACTTTCAGCCCGCGACCCCCAAAGTTAACGGTTGCAAGTGACTCGCGATCACCCCCCCCCCCCCCCACCCCCCCCCACTATAAACATTGCGCACGCACTACAGGCGTATCCAACATGAGCCTATTGACAACACAAAATAACACAACAGCCATGACTATTCTACAGTAATTTACTCATTACTTTAATTTACTTAATCTCACCAATGAGGTGGATGTGCAGTATGTTTGGAGCACAGCAAGTTAAAAAGCTCTATATTTTAATTTAAAATAGTTTTTATTACATTACACACTAGGCCAAAAAAAAGAAAAATCCCTTTTACCTATTTCGGCCTTACAGTATTCGTATTTGTGGTGTTGGTTTAATCGGCTGGAGTAACAACTGTGGGCATCAGCGATGGGGCGAAGGTTGGTGTTTGATTTTTAAATAATTTATTATGTTTTTTTTTTTTAATTTTTTTTTTTAATTTTTTTTATTGACAGTGGGCGCGGAAGGCGGAAGGTTTTTTTTTTTTTTTTACTTTTATTTTTTTAATTTTTTTTGTTTTTCTTTTATTATTTTAATAATTTCTTTTATTTTGTTATTTTTTTTAAGAGAGTTTATGTTTTTTTTATTTTGTTAAAGACCGGGTTGGGTTGATGTTGGGTGGGTAAACGTGGCTTAGCCACGCGTGAGTACGGCGGGGGGGAAATGCGGGCTGGGTCTGGGGAGGGGTTTGGGGTGATGAGATCGATGGGGCAGGAATCCGTTTGGACCAGTGGAACCCCTCAGAAGGCACAGGAGCGTGCGGGCGCTAGCCCTGTGGAAGGAAGCGGGATGGGGACACGGAGGAGAGCTGGGGGAGCTAGAGGCCGGGTTGGATGCCTAGTGTTTTTAGTTAAAAGTTTATACATCCTCAAAATGGCTTGTGGATTCCAAAATCTCTCAAAGGGACGGTGGCCAACCAGCAGGAGTGAGGGGAACATTGTTATTGGTAGGATAAGTTCAGGCAAGAGAGCAACGGGCAGAGAGCACAAGAGAAGTGGAAGAGATGGAAGTCTAATAAGACTGAATGAGCGACACGAGGTTAAGATGGGAGGGCAAAGGATGAAACGGGGGGACAGCGGGGGCGCGGGCGGGCGGTTTGGTTTGGTCTACGACGGGAACCCCGGTGGGGGGGGGCCGCTGGGTCAGGGAGAGGGGGGACGGCGGTCCGAGGAGCAATGCGCACCACGGCAGACACCCACACGGAGGCGAGAGTAGGGACAGGTTAGGTTAGGTTATAAATGTTCAAAGAAATACTTTTAGGTGTTATTTGCATGTTTACATACCAATTTTTCAGATGTGAATGGAATAATTACGTTTTACACTATGCCATGTTATGAGTTATTGAAGCACCTGGGCAACTCAAGTGATAATTAAACACGTTAAATTGTACATTTTGGTGTTATTTCGTTTTTCTAAAAGTATCCTAACACAATACCTGCAAAATTGCAATTAGGTATTTATCATGACAGATTGTAGAGTTTAGAGTCTGCGGTTCCAGTACTTTTGGAATCCGCGTGCGGAGTTGTAGTGTTAATGTTGGAGACGCTACTCGGAAAGAAAGAAAACAAACCGCTGTTCCCTTTTATTTAGTTGCTTGGTTTTATTTTAATGTATCCACTAGTTTTATCTTGTGTTAAAATCATGGCTAACATGCTATTTCTAATCGTTTTTAAATTTTTATTTTATTTCTGGAAATCAACTCGCGACCCCTCTGCTGTCGACGACCCCCTCGGGGGTCGTCGAACCCCAACAACTTGGGAATCACTGCATAGAACACATGTGGGGTGACATTAAAAATGCTGTTTCTGAGGCGAAACCCGGTAATGCAGATGCATTGTGAAATGTAGTTTAACCGTCCTGGGCTGGAATACCTGTTCACAGGTGACTCCATGCACCACAGATGGGAAGCAGTTCTCAGAAATAATGGTTACGCAACTAAATATTAGTGCAGTGATTCAAAGTGAAGCAAACCCTTGATAAATTTTTCAGTTAAAACAGGAAATGTTGGAGTTTGTAAAGAAAAATGAAAATACTGCTATGTTTTGAACAGCCTAATATTCCTTTTTCTTATTTCTTATTATTCTAAACACAACTGTGTGTCTCCTTTACATCACCGAGAGATTCATCTTGGAGGTTGAAAAACACCAGCAAAGAGAAGACGTGGAGTTTAATTGCATGAGTGCTTGTACTGAAAGGTAGATGCTAGCTTAATACACCGCTTCTGTGATGCTCCCGGTGTGTTATGGCGCTGTGCGGAGGACGGAACAAAACTGGAATGCAGCCGGAACACACACACACACCCAGGAAAAAATCAGAGTAACCCTAACTAGAGGCAGACAAAAACATCAGCTGAGTGGAATGGTGAGGAGACTGTAACCTTCTTCAAATTAATAAATTAAACGTTTGACTTCTGATTTTTCTCTTTGGGTCTCTTTCTTCTGCGATTACTTTATGATGGCTGACTGGAGAATTAGCACCACCAGCTACATTTCCATGAACCAACTCCCAATATTCACATAACAGCAGTGGATGGAAATGCACATTATTTCTCACATTTTCTTCAGTTTTCTCTTTAATTTTCTGTAAAATTGGCAAAGATTGGAATTCATTTTTCCAGGGATCGAGGACTGTGTTTTTTTTTTTCATTGTTACTTGTATAGCTGGCATCTGCTAGAAGAACTCTCTAACTCGCAGCATTATGTCCTACTTTCAGATGTGTTATCGTCTCCTCTGTTCCAGTCCTCTTGTTTAACATTCATTCAAGCTTTAGCCAACACTAATGGATGAAAACCTTTTGGCCTCAGTTTCAGTGAGCCTCTCTTATCGAAACTCGGGGCCAATCACGAGAAACAGGGGAGGGAGAAAAACAACTGCCTACTTAGTGTCATAGGGCTTTCTTATACCGGCGAGATTAGAGTGTAAAACTAACGTGCTGAGTTATTTTTCCTGCCTGATATGAAGTCTGCCTCTCTTTTAGGAAGCCTTTTTACCAGACAAATGGTTACTTTGCATAAAACGTAGCCTTTGTGTTACATTAAAAACCAAGTATGCATGGCCAAATGCCAAGCACTGCATACATTAGCATTCAGTAAAATCTTCCCCCGGCTTCTGCATACATGGAACATTAGTCTATTCTTTATCCAACATAATCTTAAACACCATTTATCACAGTGCAAGAATAATAGACTTCTGTGGGTTACTCCAATGCCCTTCTGGGTTCAGACGTGTGTGCAGAGCCCAGGAAGAAGATGAAGGAAGTCTATTTGGACTAATTAAAGTGATTACAATGTGCCCACTATGAGGGCTGAATTAAATAAATAATTGCAGCCTTGTAGGCACAGGTCAGTAGATAATGAAGAGGTTTTTGCTGAGAATTAGCTCTAAATGGTTTAAGTACTGTACCCTTCACTGAGAAGCAAGCCAGGCATGATGCCTTGTTTTGCTGCAGGATTCTTCCATAGACAGTTAAAGAAATGGACCAACAGACCCCCTTGTTTTGGACGGAGCCCAGTGAAGGATGTTAGAAGCACTTTTTCGGTGATGGCTGAGCGTTACTGCGCAGCCTCCAACTGAGCTTGACGACGTAGATGTGACGTGGGCAACCTGTCTGAAAGTTGTAAGTCTTCTGGTAGCTGTGCAAGAGAAATCTCAATCATTCCCAATCAGCAGAGACAGAGAGCGTAGGTATTAGGAGATAACATAGACATAGGCTAATTACTGCTAACTAACATGCTAGTTAACATTAACATAGGCACAGGCTAAATATTGCTAATTAACATGCTAGTTAACATTAGTAATTAAACCTAAACAGCTGACGTAAGTCCAAACTGTCTGCAAGCTTCTCCTGTACTAAACGGTGATTCCTCTACTGTGTGACAGCAAGTCGCGTGGTTATGACACAATCGTCAGCCTATTTTTACAAAAACATACGCTACAGAGCCATAACGTAAGATACAAGGAAATGGAGCCTTTTATAGATTGTCATGTTTCTTTAGAAATAAACAACGGACAAATAGAGTCTTTAAGCACTTCAGATGTAACGTTATTCACTGTCAAAATGACATCATAATGAATGGAAGTCAATGGAATGCTAACAGCAGTTGATGGCTTCTTAGCCTCAAAATGGCGCCATAGGAGCAATGCGTTCCGGAGAGAGGCTTACCCCCTGGGATTATCCACTTAAAGTTTTCTAACTGTGATGCTCAAACACAGAAAGGTATCATTACAACAATTTTTTTTAAGACAGTGAGGTCTTTTGATACAGTTAACAACTCAAATGTGCAGAGTTATGTGTCCCTGAATCCATGTTAAGCAGCAGTAAGGTGTGTAAAAGCTAGACACATTAGTGATTTGTTAATTCATCTGAGACTCATAGAGCAAACACAATATTATGCTTGATGTAAACAGGATCTGTCTGCATCCCGTTTTCCCCTGCAGTTATCCATTATAATATTAATAACACATTTAATTCATATAGGGCTTTTCACAAACTCAAAGCTGCTTTACAGGGCAGGAAGATAATAAAAACCATGCACAATGCAAAACAAAACAAGATTTAGGCACAGAAGAGAAGGGAGGGGCCGTGGGGCTATGGATAGGCAGAGGTGATGAGGCGGGACTGGAAGATGGTGAGGGACTCAGAGGTGTGGATCTCTTGGGGGAGGGAGTTCCAGAGCCTGGGAGCCTGAAGAAGGCTCTGTCCCCAAAACTGCGGAGGTTGGACTTTTGGATGCAGAGGAGACGGGCTGAGGTGGACCTGAGGGACCGTGGGGGTTGCTAAGGGGAGAGGAGGTCATTGAGGTATGAGGGTGCCAGATGGTGGAGGGCTTTGTAGGTGAGGACCAGGATTTTGTAGGTGATCCAGTGGAGTTTTTATTTATTTATTTATTATAGAGTAATAAACTTCTTGCATGTATTGTCCCAAAATAATAGCTGTGTACAGGAAGCCAATCACAACACATGCAGATAACTGCAATGTAACTTGGCTTTGGTTTCACAATTTAGTTGTTTAGGATTGTTGTATATTAATGTATATTGTATAAAATTATTTTTTTAGAGAAACAAGGTTAAAAAATACTGCTACTGCTGCTGGCTGAACATTTCTTCTTATTGCACAAATGTAATGAATGAAAACATTTTTTGGGTGCAAGTTCTGAAAAACTTGGAGGGATAGATGCCGGCAAGGGTGAGTCGCTCTGCTCACGCATCTAACAGACATTGACATCACTTTTCTGTTCCCTTTATCCGTCTTTTATTGTCTGTAAAGCGCCCTTGAGTGCTTAGAAAGGCGCTGTTAAATAATATGTATTATTATTATTATTATTGAAGCACTGAATTATTTTTGCTGCGCCGACTCCCAGAGCCACCTCTCAAACCCAACAGTGAGGAAACATGCCACCAAGCAAATGGAAACTAATCATTTCATTTTAGTGGCTGAAAATCAAAAATCGTTCAATTGTTCCCTCATAGCCAGCTTGTAGCACTTCTTTCTGTAACTAACTTGTAAGGCAAGGCAAGGCAGCTTTATTTGTATAGCACATTTCAGCAACAGGGCAATTCAAAGTGCTTTACACAAAATCATTAAAACAGATAAAACACAAGTACAAACAGTTAAAAGTCATAAGCATTAAAATCTAAGACACATGAATAGACAGTTAAAAACAAAATAGAAACATAGGACACATAAAACACAAGAATAAAAGTTACAGTGCAGATAAGAAAGAAATGAGCATTAATTTAAGAAAGGCACTCAAAAAGAAAGGTCTCAGCCTTGATTTAAAAGAACTGAGAGTAGCAGCGGATCTGCAGGTTTCTGGGAGTTTATTCCAGATATGAGGAGCATAGAAACTGAAAGCTGCTCACCCTGTTTAGTTCTGAATCTGGGACAGAAGTAGACCTGTCCCAGATGACCTGAGAGGTCTGGGGGGTCATAGTGTAGTAGCAGATCAGAAATGTATTTTGGACTAAACCGTAAGGGATTTATAAATCAAGAGTACTTGAAATCAATTCTTTGAGACACAGGAAGCCCGTGTAAAGACTTCAGAACTGGAGTGATGTGATCCAGTCTCTTGGTCTTAGGGAGGACTCGAGCAGCAGCGTTTCTGAATCAGCTGCAGCTGTCTGATGATTTTTAGGGAGACCTGTAAAGACCCCGTTACAGTAGTCAAGTCTACTGAAGATGAAAGCATGGACCAGTTTTTCCAAGTCTGTTGACACTAAGTCCTTTAACCCTTGATATGTTCTTAGGTGATAGTAGGCTGACTTTGTAATTGTCTTAATGTGGCTGTTAAAGTTCAGGTCTGAGTCCATGACTACACCAAGATTTCTGGCTTTGTCTGTGTTTTTAACATTGTTGTTTGAAGCTGAGCGCAGACTTTTAATCGGTCCTCTTTTTTCCAAAAACAACTACTCAGTTTTTCCTTCATTAATTTCAGAAAGTTCTGGCACATCCAGTCGTTAATTTGTTTGATGCAGTTAGTCAGTTTTTGTATTTGATATAGTCCCCTGGCGATAAGGTTATGTAATTTGTGTGTCATCCGCATAACTATGGTACTTATTTGTTTTTCTCCATATCTGAGCCTGGAAGCAGTTAGATGTTAAACAGAAGAGGCCCCAGAATGGAGCCTTGCGGAACTCCGCACGTACATATTGTACGCTCAGATGTATAATTAACTATTGACACAAAGTAATCCCTATTCTTTAGGTAGGATTCAAACAGTTTGTACTAAGCCAGAAAGTCTACCCAGTTTTCCAATCGGTCTAGTAATATGTCATGGTCGACCGTGTCAAATGCAGCACTGAGATCAAGTAATACTAAGATTGAAATTTTGCCACTATCTGTGTTAAGGTGGATGTCATTAAGACTTTGACAAGAGCCGTTTCAGTGCTGTGGTGTGGTCGGAAACCCGACTGAAAGGTATCAAAACGGTTGCTTAGTGACAAGAAATGTGGTTGGTTGTTGAAAGACTACTTTTCATGATTTTCTTAAAAACGGAAGGTTTGATATTGGCCTTAGTTGCTCATAGTGACTTGTCTAGGTTGTTCTTTTTTAAAAGTGGCTTGATTACTGCAGTTTTCAGGGCCTGTGGAAAGTACCTGAAAGAAGAGATGTGTTCACAATCTGTAGAAGATCAGAAGTCAAACAATTGGAAACATTTTTGAAAAGTCCCGTTGGTAGAATATCAGGCAACAGGTCGAGGTTTTCAGATGTTGAATAATGTCCTCCAGGTTTGGTTGATTGTGTGAAATTCTGTCATATTGGAACTAGTTTTGCTTGAACACTGTGGCAACACATGTCTGAACTTGATATGGAGGCACTGACTGTTTGTCTAATCTTCTGAATTTTGTCTTTGAAGAAGGGGCAAAGTCATTGCAGGCCTTGGTAGAAAAGTTAGATGCTACTGGTACTGGAGGGTTTGTTACCCTATCAACAGTAGCAAACAAAGCACGTGAATTATATGTTTCTAGAGATAATATCAGAGAAGAAGGACCTTCTTGCATCCTCAGTTCCAAATTATAAATGCGAAGTCTTCTTTATAGGTGTTATAAGGACCAGGAGATTTGTTTTTCGCCACCTTGTTCAGCTTTCCTACACTCCTTTTTTCTGTTCTCACCAGTAGGACATTTCTCCATGGAGACTTTTTTACCAGAGACAACTTTGACCTTAGTGGGAGCAATGGCATCAATAACATTTGTAATTTTACAGTTGAAATTGTCTACAAGCTCACTGATGATAGCCCAGAGAGGGGGGTGTGAGGAGAAAAGCTGAATAAATGTTCACTGGTGTTTTCAGTGATATACCGTTTCTGATTATCTTTGTTTGGACACTTTTGGGCACAGAGATAGTGCCGTTAAGAAAAACAGGAAGTCAGATAGAGAGGCAACGTCAGTCACCACAACCTTGGAAATGTTCAGACCCTTTGAGACAATCAAGTCCAGAGTGTGTCCCTATTGTGAGTGGGCTTCGTCACATGCTGAGTCAGTCCATAGTTCTCAAAAAACAACACAGCTCTTTGGTCCCCCTGTCCTGGGGGTTGTCAACATGAATGTTAAAATCACCCGCAATGATTACACAATCAAAGTTAATACAGATTATAGACAGCAGTTCAGTGAAGTCATCAATGACTTCACTGAATACTATCAATTGTAGTATGCAGGGTATATTGTTTACTCGGAGCAGGACACCTCAGGGGGGGCAGTGCAGATGGGCAGAACTACCCTGGATGGCGACCAGTCGACACTAGACAGCTTCTTTAATCAATAGGACTGTAGACAGAAAAGGGGGGAAGAGGGTGGCAGGTCGGAATCAAACCCTGGGCCGCTACGGTAAGGACTGAGTCTTGGTACATGGGGCGCACACTCTACCAGGTGATCTACCCGGGTGCCCCTTAAACACTGTTTCATAATGAAAACAGATTAGTGTGAAAGTAGTCGAAGGCACAGTAGTTAGTAGTAGTAGTTTCTTTGTGTCTAACCTTCCTGTATACCATGTTTTGTATGATCAAGTATGATGAACCCTGGATGTGATCACTTTCTCCTTTTTATATACTACTGTTATTGTACACTGTTGGCTAATCAAAACCATTACACAATTTTAATTAGCTGCATACATCATTACAGTTGGCTCTTTGTTTCTGGCCTCTGCCCATGTGTTAGGTCCTAACCAGGGTGCACCGATGCAACTTTTTCAGTTCCGATACAATACCAATGCCTGGGCTTTGTGTATCTGTCGATACCTAATACCAATCCGATACTGTTGTTAAATTAATAATAAACCGTATACCTTCCACCTTATACCTTCTTTCCACCAAGTGGAAGAGACTAAAGTCACCAGACCAGTCCTAACTTTAATTTTGCATTCAAATCAAAAATAGAATCTAATCAAACCTCTTAAAATAAATTTAAATAAATAAAATGTAGCAGTAGAAACTAAACAGTGTATTGGTCTAACATGGGGGTGGTAGTAGCTCAGTCTGTGGGGAGTTGGGTTTGGAACCGGAGGGCATTGCCAAGGTGCTCTTGAGCAAGGCACTGAACCCCAACTGCTCGGGGCGCCTTTTCCATGGGCAGCCCCCCCACTCTGACATCTCTCCATTAGTGCATGAATAGGTACTGAGCATGTGTGTGTAATTCAGGCCTGTGTGTAATTTGTGTAATAACAAGTGTAAATTGTAATTTCCCCTTGAAAGATTCGTAAAGTATAAGTTATTGGTATTTATTAATCAAACAGTTACCAAACCTTGTAAAATGAAAAAAAAATTGAATTCTTAATTATTTTTTATAAGTGCTTTTGCTCTCTCTACTGTAAGTCTATATCTCTTTTCATCCACAATGTTGGAAACTGCTGACCACTCTCTCGCCTTCAACACTAGTGCAGGGTGCACAGAGGTATTTTGTGGCAGTGGCAGTGAGACAAGGTAATCGGTATTTGTTGACCCCCCAGTACTGGTATGAGCCTGAGGCAGCCATGGTTTTCTCTGTACGATATCCTGCGGTTGGACTGCAGGGCTCGAGCTGCTTGCTGCACCGGGATCTTCACACTTCTCCACAATTTGGTCAAACGTTTGCAGGAAGTTGCTCTTACTTGGTCCAGCTGCTTCCACCCAGGGGGCCTCTCTTGTGGCTCTGCAGCCTCCAATGCTCCAGCTGTGCTGCTCTCAAGCCTCCCTTAAGATCCCCTCAGTGCATCTTTTGCACACTTTGCACATTGTGCACTTGTACAGTATCTGAAACTGAAATAAAACACAGATTCAGGCTAAACATGAAAAATCGGATGACACTAAAAGTTTTTACTAAAGGTTCAATTTGTAAAATATTTACTGTGATAAATCTAAAAATTACCCCAATGCGTTATCAGATATTAAGGAAA
>NC_045744.1:31584519-31592435 GCF_008692095.1 Etheostoma spectabile | reverse complement strand
TGCTAAGTTGAAATACTATCTTTTCTGACACCAATGCTAATGCCAGCATTTTCTCCTTTTGTAATTTCTGTTTGTGTTTTGGCCTGTGTGTTGTTATCAACGGCCCGGTTTAACAGCCAGGCCGGGTTGCCAGATATGTACCTGTAAAAACGTAAAGCCAGCGTGCTACAGTTGTAACGTTAGTACAACCATGAAAGATGCAAACAAAGTAACGGGATCAGAGAGCTAGATTCTACCTGACCTAAAAAAAAATACATGTTTCTAACAGTTTTGTGACACAAACCCGGGTGAATATTGGAGATGTAATTGAAAGATTAAGACAGCTAAGAGCCCAAAAGGATGCTGAGTCAGCTAATCTCCTCTTGAACAGGTAAGCATTAGCTTCAGGTTAGTTTATCACCGCTACAAGGGATGGGCATTTTATGTCATTTTAATATACCGTACTCCCATTAAATTATATACAGTAGCTAGTAGTACATGAGTTGTTTACATACTCGCAAAAACAATTGAGGCACAGCCAGTGATTCTGACTGGTCCTGGCTAACGCAGCCATGCTAACCCTGCTAACTGCTAACATTATCGGAGGACCAGGCAAGCAGACCATGGTTGTTTACAACATGCAGCGTGTTCAGCAACCGTAGCGGACAGCGGTGAGTCATTTTAAACTAAGAGATGGTGCTGTAAATTGGGAAGAGAGGACCGTGAGTTAGCAGTGTGATTAGCATTGTTGCCGTAATTCTAACCCAGTATTCAGTCAGGTGGAAAAGGACAGCAAGGTTGTGGAATTTTCAGCGGTTCCTACTGTAATTCTAAGATGATAAAGTGTCTGCCAGCTGGGTACAGGGGCTTTTACGACTGTCATATAGCCAGTACCTAACGTTAGCTACTCCGCTGTGCTGTGAAATTATATAAGTGAGACTAGCGTCTAGCAACGTTGTTGTGGATACTGCAGTAACTATTTTAAACACTAGCTGTCAGTATTACATATTGCACCTTTTAGATAATTGTTTTGGGCATTTTAAGGCTGAAGAAATGAAAGGGGAGAGAGAGAGAGGGGAATGACACATGTACACTAGGGTGACCAGACGTCCCCGGTTTCCGGGGACAGTCCCCTGTTGTGGGTTGGGGTTTTTGTTTGGGGTTATTTTCCCATTTGGGCCTTCCGTGTTTTTTCCGTTTTCCTCCCTAGTCTGGTGTCATAGATTCTGTCTTATGTTTCCCTGTTGTGTTTGTTATGCTTTCTGCTTTATTTGGTAGTCAACTTCCTGTCTTGTCCTGTCTTGTCTAGTCTAGCTTTACTTTGTTTGTCTGATTGTCCAGCCCCCCCTAATGTGATTCCCCTGTTGTCTCATCTGTTCCCTATTGCCTCGTTACCTCATGTATTTAACCCCAGTGTTTCCTTTGCCTCTGTTAGATCCTTTGTTCTCCAGCGTCTTCACCTCTCCTCTGTTCCAGCCAGTAAGACTTCCCCGTGATATTTTTGCCTGTTTACCTTCCCCTGTGATTTCCAGCCCTTGTGCTTCTTTTTTTGGTTTTTCTCTGGCTCCCTGTGTTTTGACGTTTTTGGTATCTGTGCTGCTGTGTTTTCCCCAATAACGCTTTTTGCCTTCCACCTGCTACACTGCGTTTGGTTCCTCCTTCCGCCCCCATCACAACATAGGATCTAACCAGTCATGGACCCGCAGAGTACACCTTCGAGCCGCTTCCCACCCGCTGGACCCGTTGGCGGACCTAATGTCCTCCGCGTTCTGCCGCAGTGCACACGGGGATCCCACGAGACGTGGCACCTAATGATGGTGCGGTGGGAGAGGTAGACAGAGTTTGGGCCCCTCCCGGAATCGGCGGAACCGGCTGATACGGTGTTCCGGGCACTCGCGGACCCAGCCTCTCTGGAGGCGGCGTGGAGGAACTTGAGCCGCTGGAGTACACCTCCACCGTTCGTCACCGAATTGGGGAGGACCACAGATGCCGGACGCCGGCTACCATATTGCCCTGATCAGGAACTCTGTGCGCAGGCAAACCCAGGCTTTTCAGCTTCCAGGAATAAGGCCCTGCTAAGAGAGATCTACACGGAAGCCAGCCTGCAGACCACCTTGATTCCTACCAGCGAGCCGGCGCCCAGCCTTCCGGACCTCCAGCCGCCTACTGCCGCCACCGCGGGCGGACCCCCACCGCCGGTTTTCCGCCGAGCGAGGCGGCCCCCAGCTCCAGCTGCCGCTCCCCCGACGAGGCGACCCCCAGCCGCCGTTTCCGCCGACGAGGCGGAACCTCCAGCGCCGGTTCCGCCGACAGGCGGACCCCAGCCGCCGGTTTCCGCCGACGAGGCGACCCCCACCCCAGCAGCCGCCGGCTCCCGGGCCGACAGGCGACCCCCAGCCACCGTTTCTGCCACTAGGCTGACCCCCACCGCCGGGCTCCCCGCCGACGAGCGGCCCCCAGCCGCCATCTCCCGCCGACAAGCGGACACCCCAAGCGTCGCCTTAGAGGCGGATGCCCAGGGAGACTGACCCTCCCGGAATCCGCCTCTGACCCCCACGGTCCCACCCCCGACGGCCAACGTTTTTGGCCCTCTTCGGCGGTCAGCCCCCCCCCGCCCCCAGTTGGTTTCTGGCTTCCGTCCTCCCTGGGCATTGGCTCCCGGGTCTCCCGGGTCCCGTTCCAGGATCCCTCGGGCACTCAGTCCCCGGCTTCCTCAGGTCCTGGCCTCATCAGGTCCTCAACCCCGGCCCCCCGGTCTTGCTTCTCCTAGTCCTAGTCTCCCGGGTCTTGTGTCTGTCCCTGTCACTGTCTTTGTCCCCATCACTGTGCTCTTCCTTCCCCTCTCTGTACCTGTTCGTATCCCTGTCCCGTGCTTGTCCCCGTGCCTACGTCTGTCCCCGTGCTTGTCTCAGTCCCTGTGTTTGTCTCTGTTCCAGTCTTTGTCCCTTTCCCGGTCACTGTCTCTGTCCCTGTCACCGTTCCTGTCCCCGTCTTCCTCCCTGTCCCTGTGTCCACTCCGTCCAAATTTGCCGCCACAACCGATCCGTCTGTAGTCCCACCGTCTCCGTCCGCGTCCCGTCCTGCCCGGTCTACGCCTGTCCCGTTTCCCAGTGGGTCTTCCGTGAGCCTCTCCGCGGGCTCTTCCGTGAGCCTCTCCGCGGGCTCTTCCGTGAGCTCCTCCGCGGGCTCTTCCGTGAGCTCCTCCGCGGGCTCTTCCGTGAGCTCCTCTGCGGGCTCTTCCGTGAGCCCCTCCGCGGGCTCTTCTGTGAGCTCCCCCGCGGGCTCTTCCTAGTGCGCCCCCCTGTGGGCTTCTCCGTGTTCCTCGTACTCCTAGTGCGCCCTCTCGTGGGCTTTTGTAGTATACCCATTCTTGGGTCTCTAGTGCGCCCTCTTGTGGTTTGTTTTTGTACGCCCGCTCTCGCGTTCCTAGTGCGCCCTCTGTTGGGCAGTCTTATGCATCCCCTCGAACCTCCTAAGTCTCTTCTCTCGGTCGTCGATCCCTGTGTTGGTGAGTCACCCACGTTCTCTGTATCTCTCTCCCCTTCTCTGTTTTTGTTATGTATGTCTCTCTTCCGTCCTCTGTGTCGTTGTTTCCCTCGTTTTGGTCTCTTAGTCTGGTCCCTCTCCTTGGTCTGGTCTTCTTTCGTACCATCCTCCTTCTGGTTGCCTAGTCTCATTGTTTTTTTTATTTAGTTATTTGTTTCTTTATTTGTTTCTTTATTTTTTTTTCTCTCCCTGCTTCGGTTTCTTTCGGTCCCGGTGCCTGTCTGTCTCCCTCTCTGTGGTCTAGTCACGTCTCGCTCTCTTTTTGTCTGTCTGGCTTTTTGCGTCTCGTCTTCTCCCTTTTTGTCTCTCCACCCTACTCGTCCAGTCTCTCTGTGTGTCCCCTGTGCTCGGTCCCACTCCCTTCTGTATCTCTTACTGTCTCCTGTGCTTTCCTCTCTCTCCATGTGTCTGTCTGGCTCTCCGCATCTCCTCTTGCTCGGTCGGTGTTGCTCTGTCCTCCCCACACACAACCCTCTCGCTGTCCCTTTCGCTTTGTTTTGTGTGGGTGTCCTCCCTCTTCCTTGTCTGTTTCCTGCTCTCTGGGTTTCAGTCCCTTTTTCTGCCTGTTTTGGTGGGTGACCTCTCCCCGTTCCTCTCCTTTCTAGTGTTTTTTGCCTTTCTATCTAGGCTGCGCTGTACCTGTCCCTGCTTGCTTCTCCGCTCCTTTTCTCTGTTCTTCTCCTCCTAGTCCTCTCTTGTCTTCATCCTCGCCCCTTCCCGATTACTCGTCTCAATCTCTCTTGCTTTCTGTATCTGTCTGTCTTGCTCTCTGTACTGTATCTGTCTGTCTTGCTCTCTGTGCTTCTCCCTCTTTCGGTGTGGCTCTGTGTCTCACTGTCTTTCTGGTTGTATCAGTCTCTCCCATGTCTCTCTTGGTCCCTGTGTCGGTCTAGTTCACTCTGTCTCTGCGTCTTGCTGTCTCTTCCCCTTTCTATGTCTGTCTGTCTTGCACTCTGCGTCGCTGTCCCTTTCTCTCCCCCTGTTTGTTTGTGTGTAGCTCGCTCTCTTTCCGTGTGTCTCTGTCTCTTGATCTCTGTGTCTCTCTCCGTCTCCCCGTCTCTCTCTGGCTCTCTCTCTGTGCCTGCCCCTAGTTCCTTTTCGGCTCCCTTTCTCTGTCCCTCTCCTCCAATCCCTCGCTGTCTTTGGTCCTCGCCCCGTCTCCATTGCTCTGTCTCTGTTGCTCCCTATGTCTGTCTGTCTTCTCTGTGTCACTCTCGCTCTGTTTGATGTCTCTGTCTGTCTCTCTCTCTCTTTCTGTTGGTGTCTCTGTTTCTCTCCGGTCGGTTTTTTGCTCTCCGTCCTGGTGTCTTTTCCCCCTGTCTTTTTCGTTCCCGGTGTCTGTCTGTCTGTCTTGTCCTCTGTCTCTCTCTCATTCGGTTTGCTATCTATCTCTCTCTGTCGCTCTCTCTCCTTCTATGTGGGTCTCTGTGGTTCTACCGCTCTGTCTCTTTCTCCTCCTCTGTCTGTCTTGTTCTGTCTTTCTCTGTGTCCCGCTCGCTCTCTCCCTTTGTCCCTACCCTTTGTCCCTCCTCAGTCTTTTCTCCTTTGGTCCCTCTCCTTCATCTCCTTTCCCCATCTCCTCTTCCTTGGTCTCCTCCTTCCGGTCGCTCCCTCCTCCTCAGTCCCTCTCTCGCTCCCTCCTTCTCAGTCCCTCTCTCGCTCCCTCCTTCTCAGTCCCTCTCTCGCTCCCTCCTTCTCAGTCCCTCTCTCGCTCCCTCCTTCTCGGTCCCTCTCTCGCTCCCTCCTTTCCGGTCCCTCTCTCGCTCCCTCGTTCCTTCCTCTTCGGCCCTGCTCCTACTCCGCTTCTTCCTTGTTTATGCCTCTTCCTTGTTCCCGTTCTGGCTTCCTTTGTCCGTGCTCCCCCATGCCTTTTCCCCCGTGCTCCGGGTTTCCTCTGTCCCCTAGTTTCTCCGTCCCTTGGACCCCTCTTTTCCAGTGTCTTCCGCCCTTACTGGGTTGTTTTTTGTTCTCTTTTGGGTTTTTGTTTGGGGTTTTTGACATCTGGTATCTGTCTTTGGGGGGGGGTTCTGTTGTGGGTTGGGGTTTTTGTTTGGGGTTATTTTCCCATTTTGCCTTCCTGGTGTTTTTGTCCCGGTTTTCTCCCTATGTCTGGTGTCATAGATTCTGTCTTATTTTTCCCTGTGTGTGTTTGTTATGCTTTCTGCTTTATTTTGGTAGTCAACTTCCTGTCTTGTCCTGTCTTGTCTAGTCTAGCTTTACTTTGTTTGTCTGATTGTCCAGCCCCACCCTAATGTGATTCACCTGTTGTCTCATCTGTTCCCTATTGCCTCGTTACCTCATTATTTAACCCCAGTGTTTCCTTTGCCTCTTGTTAGATCCTTTTGTTCTCCAGCGTGTCGTCACCTCTCTCTCTGTTCCAGCCCAGTAAGACTTCCCCTGATATTTTTGCCTGTTTACCTTCCCCTGTGAGTTTCCAGCCTTGTGCTTCGGTTTTTGGTTTTTCTCTGGCTCCCTGTGTTTGACGTTTTTTGGTATCTGTTGCTGCTGTGTTTTCCCCCAATAAACGCTTTTTGCCTTCCACCTGCTACACTGCGTTTGGGTCCTCCTTCCGCCCCCATCACAACAGTCCCCGATTTTGGCTACCTGTCCCTGGCTGGATCTGTCCCCGGAAATGACCCCTGTTTTCACTGTGACTAAAAGACCCGAAATTGGAATGAAAGAAAGAAAAAACTGACAAAACGTAGCCGATAATCGCACACCCAACACACGCAGGCTCTAGTCAGCCAGAGCCAGCGGTGCTCAGAGAGGTTTTAGAAGTCGTGTTTTACGATGCTAAAATCACTGATTATTTACATGGAGTCTGGTGCGTTTAGCGAACGCAATTTCGCGGACTTATTATGATTTAAAAAGGATCTTAATCTTTAACAGAAAGGTCGACCTCCTTAGAAATCCTTTCCATAATGTTGTCAAACACTTAGAATATTAATCTGAGTCTGTCAGAAGCAAAACAAGCACTTTTGTGAACGTAAATACAAGCTGGACAATTATCTTATTAACTTACATTGCAGCGATCTTGTTTAATACTGCATCAATGTCAAAGGAAATATGTCCTCAGTAGTTTTTTGTTATGGTTGGGGTTCAGCTGGCCGTGAGTATTATTTTTTTTTTCCCTGCATTTTTCTCCTGTCCTGTTTTCTGTTTTGTTTCTCCCTCTTCCTCCCCCTCGCCTGTCCAAAGCCAGCTGATTGCCAACACCTGCCGCCAGTCTGCCAGCAGCAATCATCTCCTCCCCACCTACCTGTCATCACCTGCTCCCGCCAACCACACCTGCCTGCAATCTTTATCAGCCACAGTATTTCAACCCCGGTCCTACTCTCACTCTTCACCTGATCGTTGCCTCCGCTACATTGGTGAAACTGAGTCAGAAATATTCCTATCTTTTCCTAGTGTTTTTCCTTGTGCCTGTTTATGTCCTGACCTCTCCTGTGTTTTCCTCCCAGTTATCTCTCCCCCCCGGTTAGCTGGCTTCGGACCCCAGACCCTCTCCCTCTTCTCCTTGGGCCTGCATCTCCTCCCGACTTCCCAGCCTTGGCTCCTCGGTCCCCTGCCGCTTCCCTGTTTCCAGTTACCTCTCCAGCCCTCCGGTCCTCTGCTTCAGCGTCCCACGTCCGCCTCCTCGCTCCCCCTCTCTCTCTCTCCCTCTCTCTCCCCCCCGATTTTGCAATAAACCTGTTCTTTGTGAGCCGAGCTATTGAGTCTGCCCTTCTGTCCCGTAACAGAACGATCAGGTCAACATGGACTCAGCCGGCTCACCCCCACCTCCCGATCCTTCGCCTTCTTCCAGGGACCTGTCCTATGCCGTCGCCTCCCAGGGGACGCTCCTCGGCCAGCACGACTCCGCGCTCGCAGCCAGCGCCGAGACCCTTCACGCCCTGACCAAGGAGGTCCACCGTTTGGGTAGGCTGCTCCCGCCTCCGGGCGACTCTCTTCCTCCCAACAACCCCACTCTGCCTGATCCTCACGTTCACACTCCGCCAGTTAATTTGGCTCCGTCACCCCCCTTAGAAACACCTGTATCCACACCAGATACATTTTCCGGGGTTATGGGTACGTGCGAGGGGTTCCTAGTCAGTGTTCCCTTGTGTTTGACAGACAGCCATTAACTTTTCGCTCCGACGAGGCTAGGGTGTGTTATGTGGCCGGGTTACTCCGCGACCGCGCTCTCTCTTGGTATACCGCCGTGAGACAGGGCAGGCCCGATCTCCTCCCCTCGTTTCCTGCTTTCGAGGAGGAAGTGATCGAGTGTTCGATCACCCCGTGCGGGGCCTAGAGAGAAGTTCTCGCCTTTTGTCTCTGCGGCAGGGGGGCCGCAGTGTAGCGGAGTACTCGATTGATTTCCGCATCCTGGCCGCCGACTCGGGGTGGAACAA
>NC_045744.1:31583893-31584509 GCF_008692095.1 Etheostoma spectabile | reverse complement strand
CCCTCCGCAGCGCGTTCCTGGCAGGCCTCAGTGACCGGCTTAAGGACCTGTTGGCCGCCAGGGACGAGCAGGGGGACCTGGACGGTCTGGTCAGTGTAGCCATTGACCTAGACAACCGCATCCGGGAGAGGGAGAGAGAGCGCAATACGCGCAGCTCCACCTCTGCCCGGTCTGGTCTGCCTCCGTCCAGGGTCTCGTTCCATTCCTTCCCAGCCCCGTACCTTGCTTCCTCCGCCCTTGCCCATTGCCCCGCCTGCTGTCGAGCCTATGCTGCATGTAAGGCCCGCATGTCCCCGCCGAGCTGGCCTTTGCTTGTATTGCGGCGTTTCCGGTCACTTCCTCTCTGCCTGTCCCATTCGGCCCAAAAGAGCCGGCTCGCCAGTAGCGGTGGGAGCTCTGGCGGGCCGAACCTCTCCCAAAAACCGCGTCTTACTTGAGGTCTCCCTGTCTTGGGGGGACGTCACCGTTCCTCTGGGGGCGCGCCTCGACTCCAGTGCCGACGAGAGCTTCCTTGACGTCGACCTCGCTCGGCAAATAGGTATTCCTCCCATCCCTCTTGACACCCCCCTCTGCGCCACTAGTCTCAACGGTCAACACCTCGCCACCATCACACACC
>NC_045744.1:31571346-31583883 GCF_008692095.1 Etheostoma spectabile | reverse complement strand
GCTCTCGCTCCTCACCTCGGGTAACCATCACGAATCTCTGTCTCTCCACCTCATCTCCTCCCATCCTACTCGGTCTCCCCTGGCTCGCCCCGCACGACCCCAATGTGGACTGGGCGCGGGGAAAAATCAGGAATTGGAGCACAGCGTGTCATTTTTCCTGCTTGTTGTCGGCACCCGCCCCCGGTAGTCCGTCTGCTGCCAGCAAGCACCCCGATCCTCCTGACCTGTCCTTGGTTCCTGTTGAGTACCACGACTTGGCCTTGGTGTTCAGCAGGGACCAGGCCATGTCTTTGCCCCCCCACCGTCCCTATGACTGCTCCATAGACCTCCTACCGGACGCTCCCCTGCCTTCGGGCCGCTTGTTTAAACTATCTGGTCCGGAGAGAGAGGCTATGGAGCAATACATTAAGGAGTCCCTCGCTGCGGGCATCATCCGCCCGTCTTCGTCGCCGCTTGGTGCGGGCTTCTTTTTCGTGGCCAAAAAAGAAGGCACCCTCCGTCCCTGCATAGACTACCGGGGGCTTAACGCCATTATTAATGATGTGCTACGCGATTTCCTGCACTGCTTTGTCTTTGAAATATTAGGACTTTCTATCTTGAAATATTAGGACTATTAGGACTTTCTATTTTGAAATATTAAGATTTTTTATCTTGAAATATAATGATGGATTTTTTATCTTGAAATATTAGGACTTTCTATCTTGAGGTGGAGTGGATTAGGAAGTAGCAGCAGGGGTGGGTCTAGGATCATACCGGGGGGGGCTCAGCCCCTAATAAGACCAGCTCTAGTGTCCCCGTTTTAAGTTTTACAAAAATAATAACATTACTTGTTTTGGAGGTAAATACGCTTCTGAGCTGAAAATGTCCCCGGATTTTGTCTGACAAATCTGGTCACCTTAATGTACACCCGCTCTACCAACTGAGCTATCTGGGTGCCCAATGACACTAAATCTTGAGGCTGATTTATTAACATACATAGTTTGTGTGTGTGCATATGTATATATATATATTTATTTATTAATTTGTACAAACTATTTAAAGAATGTCATGCATGGCATCTCATCAAGTACAGTAGTAGTTTTACTGTGGAGAGTAAATCAATCAATAATATAGACTTAATGTAATTACTTAGTTTACAATCTTACCTGTCTTATAGCTCGGGTCCAGTAGGGGGGCAAGTGCCTATAGGGGTTCATCTTCCACAGTGTCAAAGTGTTTGTTAACAGCTTGAAGCAGGTTATTTTTTTATTGTTTTGATGCCAGTTTCTGCATCGCCGCCTTTTTGCGTTAATGAAGTGCATCTGTCAAAGTTAGTTGCTGGGCTGTATTGTCTCTTGCTCCTTTGTTTTTTTTTTTAGTTGCATGCAAGTGTGTGCAAACATTAGTGGTTCACCTGTTCAAGTGGCAACATGACAACATGAGCTCTGTGTGTGTGGGTGTGTGTGAACGAACATTGTGTGAGAGAGAATGTGTGAGGGTGGGTGTACAAGCACAAGAAAGTTGGGTATGGAGATGTCTTTCATTTCCTGGATGAAAATGATACTCTTTCCCATTCATTTCTGATGGAGGTCAAAAAAACATGTGACCAAGTTGAATATATCACTTAAAATTCAAAGAAAGTATGAATTGTATGTGTTCAAATGTCTTTTCTGAAGGATATCATAAGGTCATCTGATGAAAAATGCCATATTTATGGTACAGGGAATGTATAAACTGGTCATTTTTGACCAGAAGAGTGATAGAAGGTAGCAAGCTGATCATCACAAGTACAAATGACAAAACCCCAATCATTAGACAGGGGATTAACAGTGAGGAGCACAGCATATGGCTTCCAGGATATTAATATTGTAATAACACTGGAGCTGCTGTGTAAATCCCTTCAACCAGCAACAGTGCTGTGATTTATCATAAATGTGACAAAAAAAACATGCAAAAACATCATGAAAGAATTAGGCATTTTTTAACAGCACAGCAAGTTTAAGATGTGTTACTATTTGCAACTCAAAAATGTCTATTCAAGAAACCAAGTCTTTACTTTGCCTTGTCCTGGCATTGTTTTATTTTCTGTCTTGCTGATGCTTAAATATATAAATAATGTTTTCTATGTGTGTGCTGGCTTGGTAGTCATTCCCAAGGCAAGAGTCAAGGAGAAACTCTGGCTGTGTTGACCTCACATCTTTGAATAAGTGGGTCAAGCAGGAGGGACACATCCTACTTGCTGTGGCCCACACTGGCTATGCTCTCAATTAAGAACACATTCAAAACACTTCATTTGTCCCTGGGTGGCAATTTGAAGGAGGCAAAGTTATGACTAAATTGGACGCCATATCCAGATTAAGGCAAATTCCCCTGACTGAAATCCTATATGGAATTCTATAGTTAATTGTACACAATTTAAACATGTAAATCTCTGTCAAATATAAACTGTGTATACTGTCACATCCACCTACCTCAGATAGATAAGCAACCTGCTATGTACAGTATATAATTCTTCATTTATTCCAGCACCATACACATATACATTGCCCTTGTGTCTTACTATTTGCAATCCTTAGAGCTGTTTGTTTACATGTGTGTATGTACGTATGCGTATGCATATGTATGTATGTGTATGTGTATATATTCACTTTTCACAAACTTATACCTGGATATAGTAGTCAAATGTTAATTTACCTTGTTCAGCCTTGTGTTTAGTCGTAGGTGTATTTCTGTGTGTGTACTTTAAAAGCAACAAAAAGCCAAATTCAAATTCCCTGTATGTGTTTAGACTTCCTTGTCCATTAAAACTTATTCTGCCTGAAGACAGCGCCCTCTTGACAACCTTCATAACCCCATTTGGCCTTTACTGTTTCAATAGCCTGCCATTTTTCAGGGGCGGCTGTGGCTCAGTGGTAGGAGTAGTTAGGTCGGAAGTTTGGTGGTTCGATCCCTGGCCCTAGAGTCTCATGTCAATGTGTCCTTGGGCAAGACACTGAACCCCGCGTTTCCCCCAATGCTTTGCCATCGGGGTGTAAATGTGTGTGAGTGTTTATCTGGTGAACAGGTGGCACCTTGTACATCAGCATTGGCCACAGTGTGTGAATGTGTGTGAATGGTTCCTGTACTATGTTAAAAGTGCTTTGAGTGGCCGTAAGACTAGAAAAGCGCTATATAAAAACAGTCCATTTAAATTTGGGATCTTTTCAGTGACAGATGACACAAATGCAGGAGGGCTGTGGAGGAGTACTATGCTATGCTGATGATATTGTGCTGAGCATGACCCGGCATTCTCCAGAGACTGAGTGATTAAGGACTAATTTCAAACAAACACAAGTTTGCCTGACACTGCATCAACTCTGACCTAAGCAAGATATAAAAGTGTCTGCATTCATAGCTACTTGGCATGACATTCACACAGAACTCTGCCTGCTCTGCTGTGTACAAAGACACTGGATGAGCTTCCGTTTTTCAATCCTGAGGTTCTGACTGAGACTGCTAGAGTTCTCCTTTAACATAACAGTACCCAGAAATCAGCTCATCATGGCGGATAAGCCATCTCGAGGACTGGTGAAACACTCGAGAGGACAGTTTACACGTGGCCCCAGTACTTATTTATAAATGTATTTGCTGATCAGGACATTAATATATGTTTTTTTTTGTATTAGTAGTAATAATCGTGGTAGTACATCTTAAATCTATTCCAAACATTTGCATTAGTCAGTGGACAGGTTGATATCTTTTTGTGTATTCACAGCACATAATTCAAAGAACACTCAGTGTGAGCAATCAAAGAAAAAAGGAAGCTGCCGGCTCTCAGCAGCCCCCCCCGTGCTCTATGCCTGATGAGAGATGTGTTGACAGAAGCCTCCTCCTCCTCTTTCACCGCCATAACAATCCTTCCACATATGTAATCAGTGAATGGAGACCAAGCCTCCAATCCTTTCTCTTTTCTATAAACCCTTTAATTAAATCACATTTAATAGTTCACTCTGCTGCTAATGCAGCAGCTTGGAACCCTAATTCCTTTACGGTGTAATTGTCCCTGGATCTCTTCTGATTGACATGGCACTAACTACATTAGGGTGATGTACTCTGGCTTGGAGTGCTGGAATGGACACATGCCTTTATTCCAGGGTTTCTATTTGTAATAATTAGTGCCAGTCCATGTGTATTGGTAGATTTCAATGTCCCGGACAAATGGGAGGAATTTATTTTAAAACATGCTCAACTTTTATTTACTCTTTATTTATTTATTGTAGGAAGTACAACATACTTTTCAGAATTCCTCGGTATATACATTAGAACAATATCAAAGGCATATCTGTTAAAACACATGTAAAAAAGAGAACATTATTTTCCCAGTATATTCAAACTTATACTACTCAATGCCAATAGCACTTATTGTGATTCTGACTCCAGTGTTGCCTTTCAAAAGAGACCAAGGACATGTAGACCAAATGGATCAAGAGCAGCTTTTAAGTTGATTTAAGTAGGTCTGAAACAATCAGAAAATAATGTTTTTTCTTCTTCTCTGATTCACTTTGTTGTTCTCACCAAACCTCTTTCTCTCTCTCTCAACCGGCAGAACAAACTCATTTAACCTTTAAGATTTAAAGTTATAACACAAAAACATCTCATTTCAAACATCTATGGACAATATGCAAAACAGAAATATAGACCAGATGAAATATTGGGATATTCTTCTTAAAGAAGATTAAAACTTGCTATTCAGCTCTTGTGCCGTTAGTTAAGTAGTTGCACATTTTTGTATTCCCAACTTGTATATATTCAAATATTTGTTCCTGTATTTTATTCCTATTATTATTTTATGTATGTATGTATATTGTATCCTGTATTTAATTTATATTTATATTCGGTGCTGTGTGACTGATCTTGCTGCTGTAACACTATAAATTCCCATTTCATTGGGATCAATGAATATCTATCTATCTATCTATCTGTCTGTCTAAATCAGTGAATAAAAACCTTCTTTGAACAGTGTCTTAAAAGCTAAGGAACTGAAGTTGTTGACATGATGTTGAGAGCTTTGAGTTTTGTGGTGATGTTGTATTTTACGAGCGGTTTAGGTGGCTGCCGTTGCTGACAGCGGCCATGACTGCTGGAGCGCTGTGCAGATGTGCCTGGGGACATTTTAGGGCTCTACCTGCTCCTGACTTGTTCAAGGAAAATGAAAATTGAAACTGAGTTTTTTTTTTGGAGAGTTTGAAATGAAAGAACATTTCCAAAGTCAAGTTACAATCCTGTGTCCCATGTTATTTATGAATGTATCTTTAATTGCTAAATGCTATGCTAAATATGTGTTAAAAAAAAAAAAATCCCAATCAAAATCCCAATATTGTCAGTTCCTGGAAAAACAATTATTGGTGGTGACTTATCTTAGCCGACTATTCCATAAATGTATCCAATCCAATGTGATTTAAGGGCCTGATACACCAAGCCGACGGTCACAAAACTAGAGCCAACGGAGACCGACTATGGCGTCACCTCACTTCAGCCCTCGTCGCCTTTGTCAAAATATAATGCTGGAACACCACACAGAAGAGAGCCGACGGCCAAGTACCACGTACGATCTGCGCCTGCGTGGGAGGAAACAACTCAGCCACCAGGCAGCGCTAATCTATTCTTCATTCAACAAAAGGGAAACCTGATGAAAAAACACATTGCTATGAAAACCCCCACCAAAAAGGGTTTGCTGGTATCAGCAGTGGCAGAACAGAACAGAGCCTACGGTACAACAGCAGACACCGGGGGAGGGCTAACCAGACCAGGCCTCTCCCGGGCTGTCATCCATTCACTCTGCAAAGAAGGTCGGCTGCTGGCTCGTTAGCTAACGTTAGCTTGCTACTTCCACCCACCCATCATGCCTTCATCATACACTGCTTATAGAAAATTAGCCAAACAAATATGTCACTCATTTTTCATTAACAACATGCTTTCCTACGATGTGACAAGATTGTGCTTTATTTTGTTTGTGTGTGATTGGTCCCTTGTCTTGTGTGTGTGTGTGTGTGTTTGTTTCTGCACGTGTTGTTTTGTCCCCCTCCCTCCCGTTTTTACTTTCTGTGATTTTGTGCCCTGGGACGCGTTCCTATGTCCCAGTGTGTTGTTTGTTACTGTGAATGTCATGTTTACATTTTTTCTAAATAAAAAAATCTAAATTTATTAACAAAAAAAAAAAAAAAGGCTGGCTGGCTGGCTGGAAAGCTAGCTTGCTTGCTAGGGGGCTACATGTTTAGCAGTGCGGAGAGCGACCGGTCTATTAAGGTCTTTATATCAAATATCACAGTATAGGGTATTCATTTATTAACATTAGTTTATTTTGTAATGTCTAGGTATGTAAAGATCTTTAAAAAAACATGTTATTGTAAGAGTAATTATACCAACATAATTAGTTATGTATATCTCATATTACATTTGCCATATTATGGACATTATGTGCAAAAATAGATATTCCAATTGTTCAAACCTTTGTGTTTTTGAAAAGAACATCAGAACGGAGTTTTTGAAGCAGTTTTTACAGGTTATATTTGTTGGATTGATCAGATCAGATGAAAGAAAAATGAAAAGAGCCTTGTGTGTGCCTCACACAGTTGTGTTTTTACTTTCCTCAGGGTGACCCCCTGCTGATCATATGAAACTGCACGTGACCATTAGCTGGTGGGGCGCTCTAACTTCCCTGACTTTATATATCAGTGGATCTTCTGCTAATCCATAAATCCACAAAAATATCTTTTTTACTCACACCTGCTTGTTGTTTAGACTACTCATTCTACTGTTACATGCTATTTATTCATTCTGTCCATACTGTACATATGACTGAAAGAGCTGCATTTATTTGTACTATACATTTTGCATATCATTTATTTCATGTAGTTAATTCTGTATATTCTGTATATATGTATAATTCTGTATATTCTGTATATTTAATTCTGTATATTCAGTTACATCACTTAAAGTGTCTTGTAATCTAATTAACTACACAAAACTTGGTCTTTCATGTTGTTATTCATGTTATGTTTAAAGAAATGGTAGCTGGACATCATGACTTAATAAAGTGAGGATGGATGGATGGATGGATATGGATGGATGGATGGATGCTTTATCCATCCCAAAGGACACTTTACAAAAATCCCACATGTACTGCACCAGCAGCCAGATTTGTTTGGTAGGGCGTTTTAGTGATGCAGAGAACATAAGAATTCAAGATTCATAAATGTGTGTTCCTGTTGCCTCTGAAATGACAAAAAAGCTTAGTAAAAATGAAAAGAAATTTAGTGGTGTAAGAATTTATCCTGGCTGCTCAGTGTCAAATGTTTTTTTTGTGAGAGATCTCTTCTATATAGCAGGATTGAATGTATAGGATAATGTATGGCTTTACCCTAATGCAAGCATGTGAATGCAAATAATATTTATCATATTTTCTCATTCAGCCAAGCACTCATGGAAATGCCAGCAGGAAATAAAGTGTGTTTTTGACAGAGTGTGTGACAGTGGACTGATTCGACATTGACTTTTCCTTACTCCTGTGCCTCTTTCTAATGCACCTATCATGCAGGTGATATATGGCTGCATGCATATGTTCAGGTTCACCTGGCAAGCATGTTACATGCAGTCTCTTTATGGCACGATGATTGATCAGTGCTTCTTCCTGGGGTAATATTCACGAGATGAGGCAGACGCTAGTTGCATGGGGTAGTTTGAATAAAAATGAATTCCAGAACTGGAAATTGTTCCTCATTCATTCTTTAGTTTCACTTGAATTTGAAGTATAAAAACAGCACCCAATGAGTTTAAAAAAAATATATTATTTCAGTATGTTTGTGGGCAAGGCAGCAAACAGGGCCATATCACAGAAAGAACAGAAAGCAGCGACCCGAGGTAACTGACTATATTTGGAAGGTGATATTGCCGTTGTTTTCCTCTTCTCTTGGTCATGCGTTTTACATTTGCACCTCTTGCGTCTCAGCTCCATCTTGCGACGTAAATACCTCCTGAAGTGTCTGTTTTATCGACAATGCGTCCAAAAATGGGAAGCTGATGCCCTATTCAATTTCAATTCAATTTTATTTATAGTATCAATTCATAGCAAGAGTTATCTCAAGACACTATACAGATAGACCACACTCCAGAATTTACAAGGACCCAACAGTTCTAGTAGTCTCCTCCAGATGAATGCCTATGAAAAGGCCTGAATTAATATATTCATTTAAATTTTGCAACGTAGGTGGAGCATCGCGGTCAGTAGCTGTCGCTCATTTTGCTTAAAAAAATAATAATAATTAAATTATTATTATTATTATTTAAAAATTAAATAATTCAATAAAAATATTTTATTTATACTATTTTCATTTTCACATATTTTCACCCCCCAAAAATTTCCCTTTCAAAAATACAATTCAAGAAATTGACACATCACCTCCCTGACTAACCCCCCCACGCCCCCCACCACTGGCCATCACCACCTCCCTATACACAATTGAAGAAAAAGATGACAAACAATAGTAACAACATCCAATATAAACAAAACAGACAATAAACTATATTTACAACCCAAATAAACATATTACATACAATAACACCATAAGCATATTACAAACGTCTCTTCAAAGTGCATGGCCTCCTAAGAGCCCTTCAGAAAGCTCAGGTACTTTCCCCGTTTAAATCCTCAATCTTACAAACAGTCTGTATGACATTTTTTCAAATGCTGCCACTCTCACCATCTCACAAGCCAATTGTTGGATTGGCGGTACCCCTTCGTTCCTTCATCCTCTTAGAAGGATCTGCCTGGCATTACACTAGTCTGGACACATTTCCATCCCGTTTAGGATTGACCCATGTCCCAGAAAATAATCTTGGGCTGAATGGAACCTGGGTCTCTGCAATCCGACATAGGTTATCATCCATCCCGGTCCAGAATTCCTGGACCTTATCACAGGACTATAGGCCATAAAATAATTAGCCAACCTCTGTCTTACATTTCTAACAATTTGGTGCATCTTTCAGTCCAAGTTTTAACAATGTGGAGGGAGTCCAATAGAAGTGATGCATAATCGTAAACTGAACGAGGCAAGACCCTTACATCGCGTGGCATAGTTTTTTAGTCTTCCAAATTCAGTCCCACTCCATTATCCAGTGTACTACTCAGATCCCTTTCCCATGTCTTCTTGAGGGCTGACCAGGCTCCATCCTCCGGGTAATACCCAGAAGCCTAATGGCCTTTCCTAAAGTTCATCAACACCATATCTAAACATTTTGGTGCCTTCGGGGCTCAAGACCAGGCTCAAAAAGAGGGGAGATCTTAGTTAAAAGACAAAACTAAATATTAAAATAAAATACTAAATAAAAAAAACTAAAAACACAGCCGTCTTCCGAGCACATAGTAAATACATAGTGCTACAGGCTAACTATTTTCATTTATAGGCATGAAGTTGACCAGTGGCAACAGAGAGGTAAAGTGATGTAATCTGCAAAATATACCCATTTATAAAGTGAATGGCAAGTTTCATCTCGGAGTCAACAAGCTCTGCAATAACTGGGCGAGATCTTTGTATCCCCGGTTTGGTCTGCCCAATACGATGGACTCTGGAGAAATGAAAAGATTCAGCCACACGCTCTTCCGCCTTCAGGTTGTCCCTTATGAATGATGTAACCAGTCTCTTGGTTCGTCTGGTAAATTTCTTCAGTCCTTGAATTATTATGTTGTCTCGCATGCTTCTGCATTGCAAATCTAGTATTTAATTTGCCCTTTTTGTTGTTCTTTACCCGGAGCTCTGTTATCACTTGTTTGAGCCCATTGACTTTGACCCCGGAACTCAGATTTTCCGAGTCGGAAACACGTTCCCTGACTTCGTGCAGTGGTTAACAATAGGTGAGGCGTGCCTCCCCTGGGAGGGGGGGGCACCAAAGAGCCACAGGGGAGTTATTGGTAACTGTACTTGTGTGTATTAAACCCTTGTGTCTTCGGGTCAAATTTGACCCGTTTTTGTGAATATCTATATCAGAAATAAGGGTTTTTAAATTACCAATAGAAACAAAAAATAACATGGATGATTGATTCCACACATCATGCTTTGCAAGAAAAGATAGGTTAGTAACAAGCATTTCTGGGACATGGATGCACACAAATGGAAAGATAGAAAGATAGATGAGAGAGGAGCTCAGTGTGTCAAAGGAAGTCCCCCAGCAGTCTAAAGAGAGAGAGAGGAGGACATGACCATCCCACTGTTTAGCGGAGGTGGTATGAGAGAGTGAGAGAGGAGAGAGACATGGCATCCCACTGTCTAGACGGAGGGGCTATGAGAGAGAGAGAGGAGAGAGAGAGAGAGAGAGGAGACATGACATCCCAATGTCTAGCGGGGTGGCTATGAGAGAGAGAGAGAGAGGACAGCCATCCCACTGTCTAGCGGAGGTGGCCATGAGGAGAGAGAGAGAGAGACATGACCATCCACTGTCTAGCGGGGTGGCTATGAGAGAGAGAGAGAGAGGAGAGAGGAGAGACATGACCATCCCCTGTCTAGCGGGGTGGCCTGAGAGAGAGAGAGGAGAGACATGACCATCCCACTGTCTAGCGGAGGTGGTATGAGAGAGAGAATAGAGTGACATGACCATCCCCCTGCTAGCGGAGGTGGCTATGAGAGAGAGAGAGAGAGAGAGAGAGAGACATGACCATCCCACTGTCTAGCGGAGGTGGCTATGAGAGAGTGAGAGGAGAGGAGACATGACCATCCCATTGTCTAGCGGAGGGCTATGAGAGAGAGAGAATTCATTATTTATATAGTGCTTAATCACAAACAGTTATCTCTTTGCTATAGCGGCGTAACTAGGGAGGCTCGATATCCTAGGCCAGCCCTAACTATAAGCTTTATCAAAGAGAAGAGTTTAAGCTACTTTTAAATGTGGAGACGGTGTCTGCCTCCCGAACCCAACTGGAACCTGGTTCCACAGGAGAGGAGCCTGATAGCTGAACGCTCTGGCTCCCGTTTACTTTTAGGGACTCTAGGAACCACCAGTAATCCTGCATTCTGGGAGCGCAGCGCTCTTAGGGTTGTAAGGTACTATGAGCTCTTTAAGATAAGATGGTGTGACGTGAAGAGCTTGTAGGTAGGAGGATTTTAAATTCTATTCTGGATTTTTACAGGAAGCCAATGCAGAGAAGCTAAAACAGGAGAAACGTGATCTCTTTCCTGGTTCCCGTCAGAACACGTGCCGCAGCATTTGGATCAGCTGAAGAGTCTTTATGGATTTTTTCGAGCAGCTGATAGTAAAGAATTGCAGTAATCTAACCTAGAAGTAACAAATGCATGGACTAGTTTTTCTGCATCATTTTAGACAGGATATTCCTGTTTTTGCACTATTAAGTATAGGTGAAAAAAAGGCGATCCTTGAAATTGCTTTAAGTGGGAATTAAAGGACATTGTCCTGATCAAGATGATCCATAGATTCTTCACAGTGGTGTGGAGGCCCGGGTGATTCCATCCAGAGTAACTATATCTTTGGATAATGCGTCACGGAGGTGCTTGGGTCGAGAGCAATAACTTCAGTTTTACTGAGTTTAACATTAGAAAATTACAGGTCATCAGGTTTAATATCCTGAAGGCACGTTTGAAGTTTAGCTAACTGATTAGTTTCATCCGGCTTGATTGATAGATATAAGAGTATCATCTGTATACAAATGAAAGTTTTAGGAGTGTTTCCTAATAATACTGCCTAAAGGAAGCATATAAAGTGAACAGGATTGGACCGAGCACAGATCCTGTGTGGGACTCCATGACTAACCTTGGCGGCCAGAGGATTCATCGTTACAGAACAAAACTGAGATCGATCTGATAAATAAGACTTAAACCAGCTTAGAGCAGTCCTCTTTATGCCAATTAAATGTTCCAACTCTGTAAGTATAATGGTCATGGTATCAAATGCAGCACAAGATCTAATAACACAAGTACAGAGATAAGGCTTTGTCGGGGCAATTAGGAGGTCATAGTAATTTACAAGTGCTGTCTCGGGCTATGATGAACTTAAATCCTGACTGAAAATCCTCAAATAAGTTGTTGCTATGCAGAAAGTCGCACGCTGTTTGGTGACTGCTTCTCAAGAATCTTAGAGAGAAATGGAAGGTTGGATATAGGGCTATAGTTGGCTAAAACATCTGGATCAAGTAGGCTTTCAGAAGAGGTTTACATTACGCACTTTAAAGTCTGTGGTACATAGCCTGTTAATAAAGACAAATTGGTTATCACTTAGCGAAGTGTTGCTAATGGTAAAAATTCTTAAGTAGCCTAGTCGGGATGGGATCCAGGGCGGTTGAGGCTTAGAGAAGAGAAATAATTGAATTAATGATGAAAGATCAAGTGAAGACAAAGCAGTTAAACATGTATCTGGTTTTACGCTGTTTCTAAGTTTCTGAGTTGAGATAAGTCAGTGCCAGTTAAAGGCATGTCTTGGTGAATTTTGCTTCTAATAGTTATAATTTTATTGTTGATGAACCTCATAAAGTCGTTACTACTAAGAGCTATGGGAATACTTGGCTCAGTAGAGCTG
>NC_045744.1:31570961-31571114 GCF_008692095.1 Etheostoma spectabile | reverse complement strand
CTAACCGTCTTTGTTTTATTATCTTCTTTTTTAGAGGGGCAACAGAGTCGAGAGTCATGCGTAGCGAGCCTGCTGCACTATCAACAAAATGATCAATTTGGGAGGGACTCATAGCATAGGAGTCCTCCGTTACTTTGGGACTTGGTAATGAAT
>NC_045744.1:31555702-31570936 GCF_008692095.1 Etheostoma spectabile | reverse complement strand
ACGAGCGGCCACAGAGGCATCCTCTGGTCATGGGCCACTGTAATATAAAGTACTGTGGAAGGAGAGGGGGGGAGCCCTGCGGGGAAACAAGGGCGGTGAAAAAAATACTTCACTATTGCACATGCGCAGGTATTACCAAATAGCGCTTAGACACTCTAGCGTTCACTCATCTCAGAAGCTAGCAAGGAGTACACAAAAATTACCGTTAGGCTCCTTCAAAAATTAAGCCCTTCCTGTGACGGTTCAAACAACCAAAATTACTGTAAACACTAAGGTTTGAATACTTTTTAAAACATACTCAGCTGTAAAGCAGTACTGTAAATAATGTACAATGAGTGTTTTTTAATCACACTATAATTGATAATTTCCTATAGACTACCTTTATTTAAACTAACATGATTTCTATTTCCAAGGCTTATAACACCTTTTACAACAATGCCGTACTTCATACAACTGTACAGGTAGTGTTAACATATTTTTCATGGCCTATTGGTCATTGATACTGTATCTATTTTTTTCATGGCGTTTTAACTTTGCATATTCATATACATTTACAAAATGTGATGAATTATATGATGTATTAAGCGTGGAATAAAGAGGAGACTTGATTGCTATCCGGTGGTGAAATTCACACGCTAGCTGACAAGTCAAACCTTCCGCTGTTTTTTTGGTTGAAGTAACTCAAAAGTACTGCAAAGTAGTTTAATGCATTACCATTCCGAGACAGTAATGTGTATACAGAACTAAGTACTCTCCAATCAAGTACTAGTAATCTTAATGTTTTACAATTTTTGAAGTACTACCCACTGCCTCTCTAACCTTGCTCAAGCTCCGGGGCAGGATAGAGCTTTGAGGGCCAGACCACTCTCAGTTAACTGAGGAGCTACAAAATAAGGGTAGTAAGAGAATCACTCTTACTACACAAGGAAGATGAGGGTTGCCATGAGGGCAGGTGAAAAACATAAGAGTCGGTGCAGGAACAATCCAAAAGGGGAAAAACACACAAAGGAATCAAATGGCACAGAGAATTGTGAACTACATCAAACCCAGACCAACAGTGTGAATGCTGACAAATAAAGACACTTAGTTAACACTTTGGGAGCAATTTGTTTCTTAATTTCAACGTTATCTTCTGTTGAGTGCCTTCCAATCATTGCATACTGTCCTTTTCATGTTGGGTTGCCTCCATGACGTAGTTTGACAAATGATTCAACATAGTATGGAACATCATCTGTTACGTTGACTCACGAGTGTAGCTTCCTGAGTTAGTGATGTTCATTTTAAATGTTGTTTAAGTGGGGGGTTCTTTTCCAGTGTCCACGTCTGTAATACTTATACCAGCCAACATCACCACAGTATGAAATGCACCCTGCTGACTGTGTCACATGTTCCTCAGATTCTATTTCCACTCATCCGTACCCAGGAAACTCCGATGGTTCCGCCTTCACTCCCTTCTCCAATTTATAAAATGATGTGTTGTTGTGAGCCATGTCAGAGGGATGGTGGACTGGAGATATGGTCCCTTCTTCCCCCTGCCTCAATGATGACGGAGGACCTGCTGCCACCACACTGAGGACACTCAATTGAACAGCCGACAGCGCCACAAGAAAAATCCAGGGTGATCCTATGGAAAGTGGACCCGTGTGTGTGTGTGTGTGTGTGTGTTGTGGTGTGTGTCCTACACTCCAGTCAAGTTTGGGGGTCACTTAGAAATTTCCATTCCACTGATGTTAGACGAGATACCAGCTGACTGAGTGTGGGGCTGATCTTTAATGCAATACTCATTGCCCCTTCAGCAACCTTCATCGAGTCCAAAGGCCTTTCTGTTACTATGAGTAATCATGATATCATTTAAAAAACTACTAGCAAAAACTATGCTTTGCAATTATGTACACATACTGTAAACCTGAAAACGCGCCCTAGTTAAAAAAACGAAAGAATGCAACTGTATCTCAGTTGGTATTCTTGTTTTTTAAGGGAGTGCAATGGAAATTTCTAAGGACCCCCAAAACCTTTGACCAGAAGTGTACGTAGATTGTCCTGAGATTGCCTACAGTGCAGATGTGAGAGAAAAACTAATTTGTATGCTGAAAGTGTATCTGTTGTTTGGAGGCTTGGATCAAGAACGTTTCATTTCTTGAAAACTGGCGATTAGTCTTATTAGTTTAGTTCTCTATTTCGTTTCTAGCAATAACCAGCGATGCATCAATAAGTGTTTAGCAAGAGTTGATGTGTTGGAGTCAGAATATATGTCAGTCTGCACAAGAGTTTAGTTTAACCTTAACTAATAAGTGACTATAGTATTCAGCAGAAGTGATCCTGTCGGACTGCATTTATATTTGACGCTAAATATAATAATACTAATGTTAGGCATGCTAACATGCATCACGATTGATGGCAAATCTAATGGTTTGGTAATTATTTTTAAAAAAGTCTAAAATGGCATTAACATGAATTGCTACGTGTATTTTTTGATTGCAAGATAAATTGTTAACTGGATAACACATTATTGATAAGGATTCCCGTGCCACAGGGTTGTTTTAATGTTATAAACATTTATAGACATATACGACGTATAACACTATATGAGACACATACATCACATACATACAGTCTTATACCACATTCTTCTTATGTATACACAATACCACACACACATATGTGGTATATATATACTATATATTTATATGAGTATATATATATATATAATATCTATATAATAGCAATCATACCACTGTATATGTGACTTACGAAGTCTCTTGTTAGCAATCAAATCTGCACTCGCCTCACATCGGAGTGACAGTCGCAGTGTATTAATTGCTGTTTTCCTTACGGCTGAAGTTACCTGCGAGTGATCATAGACGGTATACATTATAAGATTGGCGATAGGACCTCCCCAGGACTGTTTGGTCATGGCCGTATGTGAGAACAGAAAGTTTGTCCACATTTCCCCACTTTATGCCAACACGGTCATTATCCGGGACGTTCTTTCTAGCGGATTGACGTCTGCCTGTCCATGTGATCCGAGTGCATCCATGGTACACGCTCGGCTGCTGTTATACTTAGCAACCGTCTGTTTGAAGAATTAACGACCGATGTGGTGTGATTCAACTAAGCCGTGTTAATTATTAGAGTAACAAGTAGGCCGGAACTTTATTTCAGAACTTGCAGTTTTGCTGGGCTCTAGAGTTCTGTGTCCTGCTGTCATCACAGCCGTCACCGACATCATGTCCTTCTCCTGTTCCCACCAAAGTGGGATGAATTTGTTTGTCGCAAAACAACAAATTTCTGTGAACCTTGCTCATGGTACCTAGACTTTAACCTTCTGTGTAAAAGCCCGTGTTGAAAGCTCTCAAGTCGGGTGGTTCCTTTTTACTGAGATCCTGGTTAGCCGGTCCGCGAGCTGCTGTTCAGACTAGATGGACCAAGGGAGTGTGCGCAATGGTGTCATGTCCGTAGCATTACGCACAATAATTTTGGACTCAATTACTCGCAAGTTATCACCAGCTCGTGTGTTCACTTGTGCATTTTCACAGGGTCCATTAAACCCAGAGACCAGAAAAGGAGAAAACACTCATGTTAGGGTTCAGAGGAAGTAGGACGCCACTAAATAATTAAAGTCCCACCACAACTAAGTGTCCGGAAAAAGGGATCAAAACACAGTCCAAGTAGAATCTCAAAAATGAAAGGGCAAAACACAGAACAGTGCAAGCAAGCACTGACAAGGACAAACGGAAACAACGCACAGAAGACAATAATCACAAGAGACAAAGACAGAACAGACCTAAAACACACAGGGTAATGAGAAATAGGAACAGGTGCACCAGGCCGGGAAACAGGTGAAACACATAAGACAATCCACAAGGGCGGAAGGAGAAACAACAGACAAGGAAGTAAAAACTAGTAAGCCAAGAGGAAAACAGAAGACTGCAAATAAAAGGCAAGGACCCTAAAATACAATTCAAAGTAGAAAAGAGACGACAAAAAACAAGACAAAACACCAAAACATAACACTTAATCATTCAAGAGACTGTGCTTGTCTCCATAACATAATCTCTGTATCTGTATGTAGACCCTGTTATTTGTCATGTTTTGAGCGCAGCACAGTTAAAGTGCTCAATTATGTTTTGGGATTTTAAACCCTTTCTGTATGTGTTATTTAATCTTTTTTTGTGACAGTTAGAGTTTTAGAACAGGTCTTACCATCTCAACAGAAAACACTGGTCACCACTGCTCCGTGACGACAGGCGTACTTTTACCACATTAGAATTTCGCGTAGCCTGTCTGTGGGGCACACACCTCCATAGTCTGCTTCTGAGGACTAGTAGTCCTTATTAGGTACGCGCCATTTGCAACTCCCAAAAAGATGGACGAAGTAAGATGTCTGCACTCTTTAGCCAAAACAAGAGTCAACACACGGATTTGAAAAGAGGAGTCTGCAGGTAATACAATATAGTTCTTTTGTAATTAACCCTGGTGTTTTCTGGTCAGTCAAAATTTAAAATTAACACGTTTTGATGATGTTTAATTGATTTTTTGAAGTTGTTTCTAACTTTTTTTGTACTTTTTTTCAACAACGTTTTTAAAATCTTTGTCCCTTTTTTGACCATTATAAGCACTACGCAAACAATAACTTATACATCGTTTTACAGTATTTTTGGAATTGTGGTATAAACCCATGATTTATAGGAATTAATACTTATATTTTTGAGTTAAAAGCAATATGTAGTAATTAGTTTAGACTAAGTTAAAGGACAGTGGATGTTTGATGGATAATCCCAGACTGGAATATGTCCAACTTTTACCATACTATTTCAAAAACACTCAATTTTTTTCTCCACAGCTAAAAATTGAATTAGACGCCCCAAATTGATGAAAGTTGAGATTTTACTTGTCAAGAGCGTTGTGGGGAATCAGCATCATGTTATTTGGGGAATAAAAGGACCATGATATAGAAAATGGTCAATTTGACCAGAGGACACAGGAGGAGTTTAACCCATGTAACTAATCTGGTACAACTTCAATACAAGTGAACCTAACAACTGAGCATAATATGAGGTCCTCTAGTGCTCTCATTGACAACATTTGGTTCCAAAATGGGCTCAACTAGTGAGTGGCCAAAAATGCAAGCTTTGTGAAGCCAGTGCTTTATTTTCTGACCTACTAGTTGGAGAGGAAGGCTAAGTCCAGTGGACTCAAACGCCAACTCAGGACTCAAGATAACGAGGTAAATACAGTTTATTAGCCCCGCCAGTATAAAATACTGGAGGGAATATAAAACTGTTAGAATGATGTGATAGCATTATGCATGCCAGACACAATTTAAGCTATATAGCGTTTGAATACATGCCTTTTTTTGGATGCAGGTTGTTTATCGCTAAGCTTGATATACGCACACAAATCCATGCAAATTCTTTTCAGAAATACATCTTAAAAGCCCCTCGTACCCAGCACTCACGTAGGACTAAATGTAACAACTGTATTACATAGGCTTTGGTAGCCTAACTCTCATGTTTTCCTCGGATCAAATTAACCGCTGTCAACAGTTTCATATCAGAAAAATGGGTTTCTTGGACACCAAATTAATGTGGATGGGTAGGTTGGGGTTAGGGTTAGAAATTTCAAAAAAGACAAATTGTATAAACGAACGGGACAAAAAAAGATAATAGGTCGGAAAAAGCTTCAAAAACGTCGAAGGAAAAAGTGTGAAGAAACGTCAAAAAAAAGTGGAGGAGAAAAATATCGGGAAGAGCAACAAACGTGTCGAAAAAACGACCAAAACTGTGAAAAAACGTGTTTTGTTTAAATTTGAAGCAAAAAAAAGAAGTGAGCGCGTCAACGGGGAAGACAACACAAAAGTGTTAAAGCGCGTTTGTAAAGTACATTCACCAACACACATCCAACACTGGTTCCAGGAGCTGGCCTTCCGTGCAAGGCGCCACTACGCTCACCAGAAAACACTCCCACTTTACACAGCTACGCGTAGACTCAGGAACAATCGGTGTTCCAGGGTTGAGACTGCAGGACCAGGGATCCACCAGGACGCGTCCCGATTGGTAGAACGAGCGTCCACCCACCTGATACAGCGAGCCTTCAGGCTTTAGGTTGCTTGAGGCTACACACATCCACTAATCTTAAATCTACATATGTCTTAATCAGTCTTTAAAACAAAACATTGATGGGGCTCACTGCCTATCCACCTTACGCAAGTGCTTTTTGTGACTAATTGACACGTACAGCAGCTGTTAAGACTTGTCTTCCCTTTTTCTTTTCATAATTAACAACTGTTTTTTTTGTTCTATTTTCTTTTCTTTTACCTGTTATTCTTTTTCTCGTTACCAATTTACCTAGGTCGCTGTATATTATTCCTTTTGGTACTAATAGCATGCCATCCTCTTTTTAAGATTTAATTAAGAATTTTCATATATAGAGTATCTATATCTATCTACATCATAGTCTATCTATCTATCTATCTAATCTATCTATAATATAATAATGTATATATATCAAATATGAAGCAGCTTTAGGCAGGTTATTATGCGCAGTACTGCATATCTGAATACCAGTGCACTGAAAAAGTAAGAGATGAGGTAGAGTTTATAACAATTATGTTTCCATTTCCTTTATATGCGCTCTAAGTTTGTTTCAGCAAAACATCTAACAACAATTTTGACCCATGAATGAGATTTGTGTTGAAGAAACGCGATATTGGAAGTAAATGTGCAGAAGTAAATATTTGCAAAGGGACAATTAGAACTACTCGATCTCGTGTGCGTCCCCCAATAGTGCTGCAATCTGCTGTGAATTACCAGTAGCCCTGGGTGCATCAGTTACCCCAAGACCCCTCTGCGGGAGGCTGGTCACTGAAAACTGAAACATATCACGGTAGATAAATTTAATTTTAAACTGCTCCATCTCACGTTAGTTACTGCACTCCAGTTCACACCATGGAAAGCAAATTATTTGTCACATTTCATTGGCCCTCATCCAGAACTCAAAAACACATGTAGCATTGTTCTTCATTTCACTCCAAAGATGAGACTCGGAATTGTTTTAAAGTGTGCTCACATTATTAAAGTTGAAAGCACAAGACACGAAGCGGCACAAAATGCATTAGCACATCTCTGATTCCATTCTGGTCATAAAGATGGCTGACACTGCGTGAAGTTAAGGTCTTTAGAACAAACAGACCCGTGTGCGAGTGCGTTGTGTGTGACGTGCGCGGCGTGTGTGAGTGTGTGAAAGACAGAGCTCTATCTAGATAGTCAATGCGGTGTGGAACCGTGTTGCTGGCAAACTAATTTTCCTAGGCGCATGAAGGTAACTGCAACCAAACTGTTGCACGGCGGTTATGGACCAGCTCCCCTCTGTAGGAGTTACAAAGCTTGTAAGTTGTGGATCCATACAATCTGAGCCCGGGTACTGTAATGCTTGGTGCCAAGATGTGTATTGGGTTTGTACGTCACTGAGCTCCTGAGAAGGGCGTATGTTATTAGGGACACAGGTAAGCGGCGTTCTCCTCTCGCGCTAGCGAGTTAAAGGAAGAGATAGCCGGAGTGATATGTGTAAGACCCGTGCAGGCAACATTTCAGCGGTTTGAGTGAGTTAATCTTGGAGCTGAGTAACTGTCATAACGATCATTAAAAGCATGCTGCGGGTCCTGAATGAAACCATAATGCCTTGAAGGACTACAATTGCAATATTGTCTGTCATTGTTTTTTCCCACATCATTTAAAGTCACGGGCATGTATTTTATATATAGGTTTTCTTTCTTTAGTTTGGTTGTTTTGTTCTTTTGAATATTGTCGTGTGAAGGGTAAAGTGCAATATGCTGATAGGGCGCGGCCCATATCTGGTGGTGGTTACGAGCTGAACGTATAGACTTTTGAGATACCCTTATTGCTTACTTTTGTGGTTGAGCTGTTGCTTTTATTATTTACCCTGCATGTGATTGATGTCTGATGTTTGTAAGTGTGCAGTGGTATTTGTTATATTCTCTTTATGTGTGTATTGGGTCTAACGATATTAACAGCCTCAAATTATTTAGTGGGCATTTTTGGACTATTATATCAATAATTGCGCCGGTTGCCATTGCACTTTATTTCTTTCTTTCTTTGTTGTTTAAGTATCACAACGTGTTTCCGTGGCGCTGGTTTGCTGTTTTTACTAGTGTTTTAATATCAATTGTGACTAAGTACTTTCTATTTTGTAGCGTGGACTCCGGCCGGTTGTGTTCTGGAAACTTACCCCTGGTCACAATCCCCAACCTGTCTTGGCACAGTTGGCTGCTGGTCTGGGCCCCCGATGTCTGTGAAGGCAACACCCATACAAACCTCAGTAAGTCTTGCAACCCCCTTATTATTATTCATGGTTTTGTTCATTATTTCCAACTTGGTTCTGTGTGTTTTTGAGTCATGCTATCACAGGATACGCATTAATGCCAACAAACGAATAAAATCAAAGTCCTCCCGAAACAGCTGATCCTATACTTGGTGACTCATTTCACAGCCATTGGAAGCGCAGCAGCTATCTCTTCCAATTGCAGTCTTAAATAGAGTGATATCGCTTCAGACCGCTGGGTAGATTTGGCAGTACTGCAAAATAACCACAGAAACCTGTGTGCTTTAGCACCACCAAATTAAACTCCGTCAGATGATTATCTATGGTTCGATGTTCAGAGGGGGAAACTACTCTGGGTGGTATGGAGGGACTGCGGATGATCACTCGCTGGACACTTCCTTGACTTTCTTCTTCCTCGGGTGCACCTGCCTCGTCCCCCCAGGTGGCCTCGACACTGGCCCCTCTCCGCCTCTACTCTCTCGATCTTTCTCAGGATAAAAACAGCAGGATGATGAGTCTTCTTTCAACCCCGTTTGGGTGGGGGACAAACTGACAAGGCGATAACAGCAGTTATCAGAGGGTTGTTGAAAGGCTGAGTTTGTTGCCGTCTCATTTTGTTGTTTTAAACGCAGGACGCGACAAAGTGTATGTCTTGCATTTTCATATTTTTGTATTTGTATTTTTTATGACTTTTTTGGGGAGTTAGATTCTTTAGTTAGTATGGGATTATTTGGGGCGGGGGGATTTAAAATGGTAGAAAAAGGTAGTTGTGTAATTATAATCAGAGAACACTCATACAATTTTTAGCATATGTTATCACCAATTAACATCATAACAATTAAAATATGTGAAGATGAATGAGTATCATGTGATTACATTATATATTCATAATATCAATCCATATACCCCCCCACCCCCCCCCCCCCCCGCTTATGGTTCTAGTATTGTACTGTCTGTTCTCTGTTGTCTCCGGTCATGCGCCGACCCAACCTGTACACCCAGAACTCATGCTGTTAAGGGGTTAGCTTCTGTTAGGGGGGGGGGGGCATGGCGTCTCCGTGGTCCAGTGGTAGAGCGGTTACCTGCCAAGTGGAAGGTTTGTGTGGTTCGACACCTGGCCCCTGCAGCCCACGTCAAATGTCCTTGGGCAAGACACTGAACCCGAGTTCACCCGGTGCGGTACGCATCAGTGTACATGTGGTGTGAGATTGTTTTATCTGAAGCAGGTGGCCCCCTTGTACAGCAGCCTAAGCCAGTGTATGGAATGTGTGTGACGGTAAAATGTTTCCTGTATGATGTTAAAAGCTGCTTTGAGTATTTTTAAAGACTATGAAAAAGCGCTATATAAATACAGCACATTACAATTTATTTACCTGTTCGCGCCTTGTGGCACCGCTTCTCAATGCAGGCTACTTTTCCATAAAATTGGTCAACATACATATATACCACCTTCTACGCAGGCATTTTATCTTCCAAACAGTCATAACTCAATTAGAACTATGTCGCTTTCTTCACGACTTTTTGTATGCTATGAGGCCACGGCACCAGGACACGACTATGTTTGTGTTCCACTTTTACATGAGAGTAGAGTCGGAATTTCTGGGTTGCCGAGTCAGAATTACTACTACGTGTCTACGGTAAAGTCATGGTCGCGAAGATATAACGTTGATTTCTCTATGAAAGGACATTACAAAACGAAATAAGGATGTAGTTAGTTTTGCAACAGACATTCAGTTTTTGGTTTATGTTGATTATAGGCTGGGGCGAGAATTCTTTCAGGCTGCCAAGAGCAACTTAGGAAAACTCCCTATTTTCCACCGGGCCCGTCTACGTTGTGTTCCGGAGGATCGCGCCCGCTGGTAATCACAGCCTAGGTCATTATATATACTGTATAATATATATATACATCTGCAGTTGGGCAAGCAAGACCTCTCTGCTGAACGAATCTCTGGTATGTGTTGTAGCCATGGCAAGAGGCCGGAAAAACAAAACCAAAACGTAAGGTTCCTAGATGTACACCATCAGCACTCTGTAGGTTCTGGGATCCACTGAGGCAAAACGGCCACCACCAGCTGGACGTCAGTTCCAAGAGATGGAAGAGTAGGAAGAGAAAGAAAAAAAGAAATAAAAAACCAAACAAAAGAGATAATGCACGTAATGGCAAAAAGAGTGAGATCCTTGGTCCTCTTCTAATTATTCCCTCTGTATTGGGAGATTTGTCAATGACAAATGGTGCGATTCATGTGCGGAGTCACCCTGCTGCTGAAACGCATAATTAATCTGAACGATGATTCAGTGAATACGTTCCAACGCCAGCTCTCCTCAATATGTCTCTAGGCAGCTAAAACTGTCTGAAAGCCATAACGAAAAGTGGAAAAGGGAACAAGTTACTCTGCAAAGGTATTGACGGAGAGGATTCAGAATGCGTGGCAATTTCCTCGAGGTTTCAGTTTTATGAAAAAGGATATAAGGACCCGACCAATACAGAGCTTATTACCCGGCGCCGATTATCAGGCATTTCCCAGATCTATTGGTGCGACATTATAATGGCGTTTTTTAATATTCATCATCATAATATTATAATGTAATAAAGGATGGGCATCTGACATGAATATGGAAGAATAAAAACGACTGTCAACCTGTTAGTGAGGTGGTTTGTTGGTTGTGTCCAACAGTAGACACCTACAAGTCACCCCGTCCTTGTTTGTTATTGTTTTTTCTATCAAAGGACTTTAATGTTTCATATCTTGAAGGTGGATTTTTATACATTTTATTATCAGAAACACTTACACATTGGGTGTTCATTCTGTTCGGTTCGTACATAAAAACAAATATATATATTTTAGTAGAGACTCTAAATAACAACTACAATTATACAAATAACTAATGTATAGGGAATCTGTTTATGTTCGGTAACGCCGTGTTCTGGATTATTTTTTTAAAACATATATCGGCACGATACATGCTGGTCCATCAGATGCGATTTTTAAATAACCAAATATTTGTAATCGGTATCGGCCTTAAAATCCTGTTATCAATGGCTCTAAGTGATATGATTTTGAAACATACAATCCAATATTTTAAATGGCCACGTCCGATATATTCAAAATGACATAACTTGACACCTGTGCACATGCTTACAACAGCGTTGCTGGAAAAGGTGCTGGAAATGGGACATTTAGATTTCTCTAATACGACGAGGGGCATGTCGTCCGAACGTGAGCAGCTGTAAGTGTGCATACGTATCTCGAGGAAATAAAGGCGTATTTTTGTGTTTTATGAGTTGCTCGATCTCGCAACGCACCGGGACTGTGGCACGGCATCTAAAAAAACTGTTGAGTGTTTTAAGACCCATATATAATATGTGGTCTTAAACATCAAAATTGTGAGGAAATTACACGGGGCGCATTATGTCAGGGAATGGGTGTGGTGTGAATAGCGCATAACGCCCCCCCCCCCAAGATACAGCCGTACACTGCTTGGTGCGCAAATTCCATGTGCGGTTGTGGACGACCGCTGTTCCGTTGAACCGATGTTTGAAATGCATTCCTAAGACAAACATGCGAGTTGCTGGATATCAGCCAGAAACTATACGGGGTTCTTACACGTTTAAGGCAGAGACACCCGACTGTGGCCATGAAAGCATTAAAATGCAATTTCTCAGTTAACTATTCACCAGTTGGCACTTAACCCTCTTTTGGCTCACCTCTGTGAGTTTTTGGCCCCCGGAAATCTTGTAAACAGAGCACGAAGTGACAGCAATGTCCTCATTCTATGTGTAAGTATGAAATTCTGGTTACCACTTGTGGCTACTAGTTGTTGTAACGGAGCCAATAGAGATACGTTGTGGTCACATGGGATTAACAATCACGATCAGAAAGCCCATTGAACTGCAGATTAACTGCGAATAAATGTTTTACTGTCGCTGTTACTTAAAGTAGGATCTTATCTCTACGGTAGGGTTGCTGTAAAAAAGAACAGGCAACGCAATTTTACTGTTCATGTGAAATGGGCATTTTAGAATAGTTATGGGAGGGGACTGTTAGCTCCATTAGTAGAAGCAGGTTACATATGTAGCAGGTTTATTTCTCAACGTGGGAAGGGACGGTTCTGGACTGATGTCTTCCTCCTTTCCCCTTTCCATCTGGAGTATCCTATACATTAAAGGCGGACAATCCCCCTAGATTTATAATATCAGTGTATCTATACATAGCATTCCAAGCAGTTGATGGCTGAGCGGGCTGTCCATGGCCACGGGAGGCCAAAGAAGAACTCTCTGTAGGGCTACGAGTCCATCGACATTCCAGGGCTCAGGGCGAGTGTCTGTTCCCAAACAATAGGGGACTTGTGCCAGGTACAGACACCCCAAGCTGCCCGCCCATTACGGGTAATTTAGGTCTAAGAAAAGTGAGTGTATATGGCCGGGCGACCAAGTTGTGGCCAGGTAGAGCAGGCCACATGTACTGAGAGGTTTTACTCAATTGCAATAGGGCTAGTGTTTTGAATCCAACCTGTACCATTCCAGCATGTCTTCCCCCTTATTCACTTGCTGTCGTTATGAACATAAAGGCGAAATACAGCCTCAAAGAATAATCTTTTAAAAAATAAATAATAGGTGGCTATTTGACACGGTTGATGATAGTTTTGTGCAATCAAAACAACTAGTTGAGCGCTGGCTTTTCTACCAATTCTTTTATCTCAATTATTACGGAAGCTACCTGACTCATTTCCGTGTCCTTTGCCTGTGAGTGCTTGGTGTTGGTAAGCTCTGCTGCAACTAAAATACCATTCAGTTTGTTAGATTTGCTATTCCACGCGGTAACTGTCCCTAAACACTATTCTATAGCAGTTCTGCTGCCTAAGCACCTCACTTATCTTCTCTTTTTTTTTTAGCGACTTTGTGAATATACATGCTGTTTTAAACGACTGTGTTAGTCTAACGTGCTACCGTACTTTAGCTTAGCTGCTAGCGACTTTAGCCTAGCAGGTAGTTATGTCGGCCCCCCTCTCCGGACGTTCTCCTTTCTCGCTCGATGTGTGGAGATGTTTGTTACTCCTCTTCGGCATCCTTTACCGGCAATTGGCGTGGTGCAACACGTGTAGTGTCTTTTTGGACGAGCTGAGAGGCTTAGTGAGTTAGAAGTCCGTGATTGGCACCCATACAGATCAGGTGTTAGTTACTGTAGCTAACACCCCCGCCGTTTGTCGGCCGGCGGGACCGGCCTGAGCATGAGTTACTCGGGTAGACCGTACCCGCGCGAACTCTACAGCCAGGACATAGTGCCTGGGTGCACGGTTTAAGAGGAACGAGGGAGAGACAGTCGAAGCTTTCCAAGGCGCCATCGGACCGCCACAGACTGTTAGCTTTCTGAACAGTATTTTCCCCACTCAGCAACACACCCCGCTGAGAAACCAACTCTGATTATCGGCAGCTCCATTTGAGAAACGTGTGAAGTTAGCGGAGGCCGGCCGCCCAGTTAAGTCATCCTGGGGCGAGGCGGACGTTGAGTCTTATCTGAAAACTGCTGGCTAAGGAAACGTAAATACAGCAACGATTGTTATTCACCTGTTGGCGCGTTAAGACTCCCGGTTTACGGCAATCGGAGGTTACGAGATTAATGTTGGAATCGTGTGTACATCGTCACAGCAATGTCCGGACCCTAAGTTTTCTCTGGGACCCCCTGCCAAATCTCACCAGTGATGACAGGTATAGCCGAAGTTGTATTCTCCGACCTGGCTATCGAGGGTGGTGTCCAATAATGATGGGCTTTGTGGATCACTGCGATCTTTTGGGAAGGACTGGTCTGATTGGAGAGACGGCATTCATCTCCACTGGGGTGGAGACAGGCTCTCATTTCTAGGAAATTCTTTGACAGGTTTATTAGTGGACTAAATCCTTGACAATCCATTTTGGGACCAGGACGCGAGTCGCAGTCTAACAACACGCTCTGCTCCTTTTTCCAGGTGTTACTAGCTAAAAAATACCCTAGTGACGGTATCCGCCCCCACAACCATTAAAATTAAAATATTTAAATAAAAGGTAACAGAGGAGGAGCTGTGCATGAAAACCTCATAACAATTAAAAACACTAAGTGCAATAGTGGAAAAAGATATAGCGATTAAAGGTGGACTTCTTACCTCAGATCTCTCTCTTCTAAAAGGTTATAGTAATGCATTAATATCAGATTCAATATTGATCTAATTCCGTCTTACTGAACCTGGCGGGTGGTGAGGGAGATATGTTAGTCTAAATGATCCCCCCCACCCCAGTCATATTAATCCTCACATCCTCGATCGGCCAGGGCGAGGGGGGGTGTGGAGTTGCAGCACTTTGTGCCTAAACTGTTAGTGCTAAAAAACAGGGAAGAAGTTATTATTGTAGGGATTTTGAATATTCATGTGGCGATAGGAATGCTAGGGCCTTAGCGACTGGCGTTTATCTCTCCTAAGATGTCTATTGCTCTACTCAAGTGTTCATAAACCAACTCACCGTTTTAATTCACACCCCGCAGTCTTGTTTGGATATGGTGTTGACAATTGAACCATTCTATAGTGTTCCCACAGAATCCCTTTTTATCTACCACTGTTTTGAGATAACTTTTGAGTTTTATCTGCTGAACTACACGCCATTAGGCAAACCTTCTATCAAAGATGCTATTGATGTGTGTAGCTAAAGTTAAGGATGCGATTGAGTAGTATTGAGAGAAGCCAATAGAATCTAATAGAGAGATAAACGCAGTGCTAAGGCTATCATTCTTATCGTCCACATGAATATTAAAATCCCCTACAATAATAACTTTGTCCTGTTTTTAGCACTAAGTTTTAGCACAAAGATGGCTGCAACTCCACCCCCTCGGCCTGTGCCTCGAGGAATGTGAGTATTAATATGACTGG
>NC_045744.1:31555371-31555499 GCF_008692095.1 Etheostoma spectabile | reverse complement strand
TTCATGCACAGCTCCTCCTCTGTTTACCTTTGATTTAAATAATTTTAATTTTAATGGTTGGGGGGCAGATACCGTCACTATGGGATTTTTACTAGGTAACACCTGGAATAAAGGAGCAGAGAAGTGTG
>NC_045744.1:31540204-31555351 GCF_008692095.1 Etheostoma spectabile | reverse complement strand
CTGGTCCCAAATATGGATTGTCAAGGATTAGGTCCACTAATAAACCTGTCAAGATTTCTAGAAATGAGAGCTGCTCCACCCCAAGTGGGATGAATGCCGTCTCTCCGAATCAGACCAGGTCTTCCCCAGAAAGACTGCCAGTGATCCACAAAGCCCACATCATTATCTGGACACCACCTCGATAGCCAGCGGCGAAATGACAACATGGGCTATACATGTCATCACTGGTGAGATTTGGCAGGGGTCCAGAGAAAACTACGGTGTCCGACATTGACTTTGCGTATGTACACCGATCAACATTAATCTTCGTAACCTCGATTGCCGTAACCGGGAGTCATTAAACGCAACGTGAATAACAATCTTGCTGTATTTACGTTTATCCTTAGCCAGCAGTTCAGATAAGACTCAACGTCGCCCGCTCTAGCCCCGGGATGCACTTAACTATGGCTGCCGGCTTCGCTAACTTCACGTTTCTCAGAATGGAGCTGCCGATAATCAGAGTTGGTTTCTCAGCGGGTGTGTTGCTGAGTGGGGAAAATCTGTTAGAAACGCTAACAGGCTGGTGGCGGTCCGACGCCTTGGAAAGCTTACGACTGTCTCTTCCTCGTCCTCTTACCGTCACCCAGGCACTATGTCCTGGCTGCTCAGGAGTTCGCGAGGGACGGCTACCAGAGGCTAACTCAGGCTCAGGCCGGCCCGCGCCGACAACCGAGGGGGGGTTAGCTACAGTAACTAACGACTGATCTGTCATGGTGCCAATCCGGACTTCTAACTCACTAAGCCTCGCCTCCACGTCCAAAAATAAACTACACTTGTTGCACACGCCATTGCCGTTAAAGGATGCAGAGGAGTAACTAAACATCTCACACATCGAGCAGGAGAAAGTCGGAGAGGGGGCCGACATAACTAACTGCTAGGCTAAAGTCGCTAGCAGCTAAGCTAAAGTACGGTAGCGTTAGCTACCAAGCGTTAAAACAGCTGTTATTTAACAAAAGTCGCTAAAAAAAAAAGAGAAGATATGTGAGTGCTTAGGCAGAACTGCTATAAGAATAAGTGTTTAGCGGACAGTTAGCCGCTGTAATAGCAAATCTAACAAACTGAACTGGTATTTAGTGAGCAGCAGAGCTACCAACACGCAACCAACTCACAGGCAAAGGAAACGGAAATGAGTCAGGTACGCTTACCGTAATAATGTGAGATAAAAGAATTGTTAGAAAACACAGCGCTCAAATAGTTGTTTTGATGCCTAAACTTCACTCACCTGTCAAAACCACCTATTATTATTATTTTTTTAAAGATTATTCTTTAGGGCTTTCTCTGCCTTTATTTTCAATAAGACAGCAAGGTGAGAAAGGGGGAAGACATGCAGGAAATGTACAGGTTGGATTCAAACACTAGCCCTTTGCATTGAGGGATAAACCTCTCAGTACATGTGCGCCTGCTCTACCACTGGTCCAACCTGGCCACATAACACTCACTTTTTCTCGACTAAACTTAACCGTAATGGCGGGCAGCTTGGGGTGTTCTGTACCTGGCACAAAGTCCCCTATTGTTGGGTAACGACCAACTGCCACTGATCGATGGAGCTCTGTAGCCACTACAGTAGAGTTCTTCTTTGGCTCCTCCAGTGGCCATGACATCCAGCCAGCCATCAACTGCTTTTTATATGCTATTTATATATACACTGTATATAAATTCTAGGGGGCATTTCCGCCTTTAATGTATAGGATAGCTCAGATGTGAAAGGGGAGAGAGAGGGAAGACATGCAGGAAACCGTCCCTTCCACGTTGAGAAATAAACCTCTACATATGTGAACCTGCTCTACTAATTGAGCTAACCGTCCCCTCCATCAACTAATTCTAACATGCCCATTCACATGAACAGAAAATTGCGTTGCCTGTATCTTTTTACAGCAACCCTCCGTAGAGATAAAGTCTACTTTAAGTAACAGCGACAGTAAACATTTATTTCGCAGTTAATCTGCAGTTCACATGCTTTCTGAATCGTGAGTGTTAATCCATGTGACCACAACGTATCTATGGTCCGTTACAACACTAGTAGCCTACCAATTGGTAACCAGAATTTCATTCTCTCCACATAGAACTGAGGGAAATTGCTCTCACTTCTCTGTTTACAAGATTCCTGGGTCAAAAAACTCACAGAGGTTGACCAAAAGAGGGTTAAGTGCCAACTGGTGAATAGTTTAATGATGAAATTGCAATTTTATGCTTTCACTGGCCACATTCAAGGGTGATGCTCTGCACTTAAACGTTAAGACCCGTATTTAGTTTCTGCTGATATCCAGCAACTCGCTGCTTTTTCTTCAGGAATGATTTCAAACATCGGTTCACGGAACAGCAGTCCACAAGCACTCAATTGAATTTGCGCACCAAGCAGTGTACAGGCTGTGTAGGGGGGGGTCGTTTATGCGCTGATGCACACCACACACATGCCCTGACATAATAGCGCACCGTGTAATTTCCACAATTTGGATGTTTTAAGACCACATATTTATATATGTGGTCTTAAAACATCAACATTTTTTTAGATGGCCTCCACAGTCCCAGGTGCGTTGCGAGATGCAGAGCAATCCATAAAACACAAAAATACGCTCCTTGATTTCCTCGAGATATCGTATGCACACTGACAGCTGCTCCGTTTCGGACGACATAGCCTCGTCCGTATTAAGAGAAATATCTAAATGTCCAGTTTCCAGCACCTTTTCAGCAACGCTGTTGTAAAGCATGTGGGCACAGGTGTCAGTTATTTCATTTTGAATATATCTGGACTTGTGCCATTAAAATAATTGGATTGTATGTTTTCAAAATCAGTATCACATTAGAGCCGACTGATAAAGGATTTTTAAGGCCGATACCGATACAAATATTTGGTTATTTAAAAATCCGATATGCCGATATATCGGCCGATATATGTTTTAAAAAAATAATCCAGAAACGCGTTACAGAACATAAACAGATTTCCCTAACATTAGTTATTTGTATATTTGTAGTTATTTATGAGTTCTCACTAAAATAATATAATAATTTGTTTTATTGTCACAACAGAACAGAAGAACACCAATGTGTAATGTTCTGATAAATAAAATGTATAAAAATACAAACTTAAGATATGAAACTTAAAGTCCTTTGAATAAAAACACAATAACAAAAAAATAGAACGGGGACGTTGTAGAGTGTCTACTGGTGGACAAACAACACCAACACTCATAACATGGTTGACAGTCCGTTTTTATTCTTCAAATATTCATGTATCAGATTCCTTTATTTATCATTATAAATTATTCTGATGAATGAATATTAAAAAATCGGCCATTATAAATGTCGAAACCAATAGATCGGGAAATGCCTGATATCGGCGGCCGGTAATAACGGCTCTGTATTGGTCGGTCTCTATATCATTTTTCAATAAAAAACTGCAAACCTCGAGGAAATTGCCACGCAATTCTGAATCCTCTCCGTCCAACTACTTTGCAGAGATAACCTTTGTTCTTTTCCACTTTAGCTTTATGGCTTTCAGACAGTTTAGCTGCACTAGATCCATTTGAGGATGAGCTGGCTTGGAACTTATTCCATGTAATCATACAGTTCAGATGTAATTATGCGTTTCAGCCAGCAGGGTGACTCCGCACATGAATCTGCACCATTGTCATTGAACACATCTCCCAATACAGAGTGGGAATAATTAGAAGAGGACCAAGGATCGTCCTCTTTTTTGCCTTATCGTGCCTTATCTCTTTTTGTTTTGTTTTTATTTTCTTTTTCCTTTCTCTTCCTACTCTTCCATCTTCTTGGCACTGAGTCCAGCTCGGTGTGGCTCGTTTGCCTCAGCTGGATCCCCAGAACCTACACGTAGTGCTGATGGTGACATCTAGGAAACCTTTAAGTTTGTTTTGTTCCGTCCTCTGCCATGTGCTACACCATACCAGGAGCGTCTCAGAAGCAGAGCGTCTTGCCTGCCCAACTTGCAGATGTTATATATATTATATACAGTATATATAATGACCTATATGGCTGTGATTTACAGCAGGGGTCGCGATGCCTCCGGAACACAACGTAGACAGGCCCGGTGGAAAATAGGGGCAGTTATCCTAAGTTGCTCTTTTCAGCCTGAAATAAATCTCCGCCAGCCTATACGATAACTAAACCAAAACTGTAATGTCTGTTTGCAAAACTAACTAAATGTCCTTAGTTTTCGTCTTTGTTAATGTCTTTCATAGAGCAATCAACGTTATATCTTCGCGACCATGACATTTCCCGTAGACACGTAGAGTTTCTGACTCGGAACCCAGAAATTCCGACTCTCCATGTAAAATTGAACACAACATAGTCCGTGTCCTGTGCCTGGCCTCATAGCAGTACCAAAAAGTTGGAAGAAAGCGACAGAGTTCTAATTGATTATGACTGTTTGAGATAAAATGCCTTGCAGTAGAAGGTGGTAATATACTGTATGTTGACAATTTATTTGAAAAGTAGCCTGCATTTGAGAAGCGTGCACAAGGGCGCTAACAAGGTAAAGTAAATGTAAATGTGCTGTATTTATATAGCGCTTTTCTAGTCTTAAAAACTACTCAAAGCGCTTTTACATCATACAGGAAACATTTACCATTCACACACATTCATACACTGGCTGAGGCTGCTGTACAAGGTGCCACCTGCTCATCAGATAAACACTCACACACATGTACACTATGATGCGCAGCACCGGGGGCAACTCGGGGTTCAGTGTCTTGCCCAAGGACACTTTGACGTGGGACTGCAGGGCCAGGGATCGAACCACCAACCTTCCAATTGGCAGGTAACCGCTCTACCACTGAGCCACAGGAGAACGCCAAGCCCCCCCCCCCGAAACAGAAGCTAACCCCCGTACAGGGCATGATGTCTGGGTACAGGGCCAGGCAGCATGACGGAGACAACAGAGAACACTACAGTACATACTTAGGAACACCATAAGCGGGGGGGGGGGGGGGTTAATATGTGGATTGATATTATAGAATATTAAATGTTAATCCACATGATATATTCATCGTCATATTTACATTGTATATACTGATGTTATTGGTGAATACATATGTCTAAAATTGTATGATGTTCTTCTTGAGTTATAATTACACAATACTTTTTCTGACCTTTTTGAATCCCCCGCCAAATAATCCATACTAATAAAAACTAAACTAAAAAAAGTCATAAAAAAATACAAATAAAACTAATGAAAAATGCAAGACTATGACAACTTTGGTGCAGCGTCTGCGTTTTAAAACAACAAAAGTGAGGACTGCAACAAACTCAGACTTCAACAACCCTCTGATAAATGCTGTTATCGCCTTGTCAGTTGTCCCCCACCCAAACGGGGGTGAAAGAAGACCTCATCATCCTGCTGCTTCCTGAGAAAGAGAGAGAGAGAGAGAGAGAGGGGCCAGGTCGAGCCACCCGGTGGGACCGATGGCACCCGAGGAGAGACAGAAAGCTCTAGGAAGTGGTCCATGCGAGTGATCATCCGCGTCCCTCATACCCTCCAGAGCTTTTCCCCCTTGAACATCTGAACCATAATTAATCATAACTGACGGAGGTTTAATGTGTGCCTAAGCACACAGGTTTCTGTGGTTATTTTGCAACTGCACAAAATCTACCCAGCGGATCTGAAGCGATATCACTCTAGTTTAAGACTGCAGATGGAAGAGATAGCTGCTGCCGTTCAATGGCTGTGAACACAGTCACCAGAGTATAGGACTAGCTGTTCTGGAGGACTTTGATTTTTATTCTGTTTTGTTGGCATTAATGCTATTCCTGTGATTAGCTGAATCAAAAACACAGAACAAACGTGAAAAGATGAACAAAACATCAATAATAATAAAGGGGGTTGCAAGACTTTACTGAGGTTTGTATGGGTTTGCCTTCACGACATACGGGGGCCAGCAGACCAGCAGCAACTGTGCAAGACATTTGTGGTGATTGTGACCAGGTAAGTTTCCAGAACAAACCGGAGCAGGAGGCCACGTACAAAATAGAAATGTAATTTATTCACAATTTGCATAGATTAAAAACACTAGTAAAAAACAGCAAACAGCGCCAGCGTAAACACGTTGGAGACTTTAAACAAAGAGAAAGAAATAAAGTGCAATGGCACCGGCGCAATTACTTGATATAAATAGCAAAATTCCACTAGAATAATTTAGAGGCTGTTAATATGCGTTAGGACCCAATACACACAATAAAAGAGAATATAACAAAATACCACTGCACACTTTAAAACTCAGACATTAATCACATGCAGGGAATAATAAAAGGCAACACGTCAAACCACAAAAGTAAGCAATAAGGGGTCTCTAAAGCTATCGTTCAGCCTGTAACCAGCCCTAAGATTGGGCCGCGCCCATCAGCAATATTGCACTTTACCCTTTCACAACGACAATATATCAAAAGAACAAAACAGACCAAACTAAAGAAAGAAAACTAATTATAAAAATAAATGCCCGTTACTTTAAATGAGTGTGGGAAAAAACAATGACAGACAATATTGCAATTGTAGTCCTTCAAGTCATTTAGGTTTCATTCAGACCCGCAGCATGATTTTAATGTCGTTATGACAGTTACTCAGCTCCAAGATTAAGCTCATCCAAACATCTGAAATGTTTGGCCTGCACGCGTCTCATACACTCCGCTACCCTTCCTGAACTGCGAGCCGAGAGAGAGAACGCGCATTACCTGTGTCCCTAAATAACCTACGCCCTTCACTGGGCCATGACGTCACACCCATTACACATTCTTGGCACCAAGATTACAGTACACTGCTAGATTGGTATGCCACACACTTTACACTTTTACCTCCTACAGAGGGGCGTGGTCATAACCCCAGTGCACCAGTTTGGTGCATTACCTTCATGCGCCTAGGAAAATGCTAGTTTGCCAGTGCAACACTGTTTCACACCCTGCATTGACACTTAAATAGAGTCCTCTGTCTTTCACACACTCACACACGCGCGCACTCACACACACGCACGCGCACACAGTCTGTTTTGTTCTAAAGGACCATTACTTCACAGCAGTGTCAGCCAATCTTTTCCAGAATGGAATCAGAGATGTGCTAATGCATTTTGTGCCGCTTCGTGTCTTGTGCTTTCAACTTTAATAATTGAGCCACACTTTAAAACAAATTCCGAGTCATCTTTGGGAGTGAAATGAAGAAAATGCTACATGTGTTTTTGAGTCTGGATGAGGGCAATGAAATGTGACAAATAATTTGCTATTCCATGGTGTAACTGGAGTGCAGTAAAGTGAGATGGAGAGTTTAAACTTAAATTTCTTCTACCGGGATATGTCAGTTAGTCAGTGCCAGCCTCCCGCAGAGGGGTGCTTGGGTAATGATCACCCAGGGCTAACTGGTAATTCACAGCAGATTGCAGCCATATTGGGGGAAGCACAGAGATCGGAGTTTAATTGTCCTTTGCATATTTACTTCCTGCACATTTACTTCCAACTATCGGTTTCTCAAACACAATCTCATTCATGGGTCAAAATTGTTGTTTAGACTGTTTTGCTGAAACAACTGAGCAGCAATAAAAGGAAATGGAAAACATAATTGTTATAAACTCTACTCATCTCTACTTTTTCCAGTGCACTGGTATTCAGAGTATGCAGTACTGCGCATAATAACCCTGCCTAAAGCTGCTTCATATTTTATATATATACATTATTATATATAGATAGATAGATAGATAGATAGATAGATAGATGTAGATAGATATAGATATCTATAATATATGAAATATCTATAATATATATCTTAAAAGAAGGATAGGCATGATAGTACAAAAAAGGAAATAATTATATACACGTACCTAGGGTAAATTGTAAAGAGAAAAATAGAATAAAAGGAAAAGAAAAGAAAAAGAACAAAAAACAGTTGGTAATAGAATGGAAAAGAAAAAGGGAAAAAGTCTTAACAGCTGCTGTACTTGTCAATTAGTCAAAAAAAAGCACTTGGTAATGGGATAGCAGTGAAGCCCATCAATGTTTTTTTTTAAAGCTGATTAATGACATATGTAGATTTAAGATTAGTGGTTGTTGTGTACTCAAGCAACCTAAAGCCTGAAGTGCTCGCTGTCATCAGGTGGTGGAGCGCTCGTCTACCAATCGGGACGGTCCTGGTGGATCCCTGGTCCTGCAGTCTCAAGACCCTGAACACCGAATTGTTCCTGATGCTACGCCGTCGATGTGTAAACGTGGGAGTGTTTATCTGGTGAGCGTGTGGCGCCTTGCACGGAAGCCAGCTCCATGGAACCAGTGTATGGATGGGTGTGTGAATGGTACTTGTACAAGCGCTTTAACCTTTTGTGTTGTCTTCCCCGTTGACCGCGCAACTTCTTTTTTTGCTTCAAAATTTAAAACGAAAACTTTTTTTTCAACATTTTGGTCGTGTTTTTCGACACTTTTGTTGCTTTCCCCGATGATTTTTCTCTCCACTTTTTTTTGACGTTCTTCACACTTTTTCCGACGTTTTTGAAGCTTTTTCCGACCTATGTCTCTTTTTTCCACGTTCTTTTACCATTTTCTTTTTTGAAATTTCTAACCCTAACCCTAACCCTAACCCATCCACATTAATTTGGTTGCAAGAAACCCATTTTTCTGATATAGAAACTTGTTGAAAGCGGGTTTAATTTGATCCGAGGAAAACATGAGAGTTAGGACTAGAAAAGCACTATGTAAATACAGTTTGTTTACATTTAAGTCTATGTGAGTGCTGGGCTACGAGGGGCTTTTAAGAGTATTTTCTGAAAAGAATTTGCATTGGTGATTTGTGTGCGATATCAAGCTTAGCGATAAACAACCTGCATCAAAAAAATGCATGTATTCAAACGTGCTTTATAGCTAAATTGTGTCTGGCATGCAGAATGCTATCATCATGCTAACAGTTTATTATCCCTCCAGTATTTTATACTGGAGGGATAATAAACTGTATTTACCTCTTTATCTTGAGTCCTGAGTTGGGCGTTTGAGTCCACCTGACTTAGGCCTCTCTCTTAAAACCTAGTGGGCTCAGAAAATAAAGACACTGGTTCACAAAGCTTCATTTGGCCATCACTAGTTGAGATCCATTTTGAAAACAAATGTGTCAATGAGAGCACTTAGAGACCTCATATTATGCTCATTTTTAGGTTCATACTTGTATTTTGAAGTTGTACCAGATTAGGTTTGACCCATTTTCCTATATCAATGTTCTTTTTAATTCCCCAAAATAACATGATTGATTCCACACAACGCTCTTTGACAAGTACAAATCTCAACTTTCATCAATTTTGGGGCGTCTAATTCAATTTTATAGCATGTGGAGAAAAAAATTGAAGTGTTTTTGAAATAGTATTGAGTAAAAGTTGACATATTCCAGTCTGGGATTATCCATCAACATCCATTCCTTTAACTTTAGTCTAAATAATTCCTAATATCTGCTTTTCTAACTCAAACATTAGGTATAATTTCCTATAAATCAGGTTTATTGACCACAAATTCCAAAAATAACTGTAAAACTGAAGTTAATAAGTTATTGTTGCGTAGTGTTAAATGTCAAAAAAGGGACAAAGATTTTAAAAAGTGTTGAAAAAAGGTACAAAAAAGTTAGAAAAACTTAAAAACATCAATTAAAAAGCATCAATAAAAGTGTTAATTTTAAATTTTGACTGGAAGAAAACACAAGGGTTAATTTACAAAAGAACTATATTTTTATTACACTGCAGCTCCTCTTTTCACCCTGTGTGTTGAGCTCTCTGTTTTGGCTACAGAGTGAGACATCTTACTTCTGTTCCATCTTTTTTGGGAGTTGCAAATGGGCAGTACCTAGATAAGGACTACTAGCCAGTCAGAAGCAGACTATGAGGGTGTGCCCCACAAGCAGCTACGCGAATATTATAACGTGTTACAAAGTGACGCACGTTCGTCACGGAGCAGTTGGTGAACAGTGTTTTCTGTTGGAGATGGTAAGACCTGTCTAAACCTGCACAAAAAAAGATATATAACACAATACAGGAAAGGGTAAAAACCCAAAAGCATAATATGAGCACTGTAACTGTGCTGCTGTACATGACAAATAACAAGGGTCTATCATACAGATACAGAGTTATGTATGGAAGCCAAATGACACATCTCTTGAATGATTAAGTGTTATGGTTTTGGTGTTTTGTCTTGTTTTTTGTTCGTCTGTTTTTCTACTTTGTAATTTGTATTTTAGTCCTTTGCCTTTTATTTTGAAGTCTCTGTTTTCTCCCTTGTCTTATCTAGTTTTACTTCCTGTCTTTAGTTTTCCCCTGCCCTTGTGATTGTCTTATGTGTTTCACCTGTTTCCCCGGCCTGGTGTCACCTGTTCCCTATTTTCTCATTACCCTGTGTGTTTAGTGTCTGTTCTGTCTTTGTCTCTTGTGGATTATTGTCTTCTGTTCGGTGTTTCTCGTTTGTCCTTGTCAGTGGCTTGCTTGCCACTGTTCTGTGTTTTGCCTGTTCCTATTTTTGAGATTCTACTTGGACTTGTTTTTGATCTCCTTCTGTTCTCGGGACACCTTATGTTTGGTGTGGACTTTAATTATTTATTTGGGTCCTACTTCCTCTGAAACCCTAACATTGAGTGTTTCTCTCCTTTTCTGTCTCTGGGTGTTAATGGCCCCTGTGAAAATGCACAAAGTGAACACAGAGCGGTGATAACTGGCAGAGTAATTGAGTCCAAAATTATTGTGCGTACATGCTAACGGAATGACACATTGCAGCAACTCCCCTGTGGCCATCTATGGCTGAACAGCAGCTCCGGACCCGGCTACCAGGATCTCAGTAAAAGGAACAACCCACTTGAGAGCCTTTCAACACGGGCTTTTACACAGAATGGTTAAAGTGTAGGTACCAGAGCAAGGTCACAGGAGCATTTGTTGGACAAACAAATTCATCCCATTTGGTGGGACAGACAAAGTGAAATAGATGTGGTGACGCTGTGATGAAGCATGCCACAGAACTCTAGAGCCCAGCAAAACTTGCAAGTTCTGAAATAAAGTTCCGGCTACTTTGTTACTCTATAATTACACGGCTTAGTTGAATCCACCAACATTCGGTCTGTTAATTCTTCATAACAGACCGTTGCTAAGTATAACAGAGCCGAGCGTTACCATGGATGCAGCTCGGATCACATTGGAGGACAGACGTCAATCCGCTGAAAGAAGTCCGGATAATGGACCAGCTGTGGCAAAAAGTGGGGAAATGTGGAGCAACTTCTGTCCTCCAATACAGGCCATGACAACAGATCTGGGGAGTGTCTATCGCCACATCTTTATAATGTATACCGTCTATGATCACTACGCAGGAACTTCAGCCCTAAGGAGAACAGCAAATTAATCACACTGCGACTGTCACTCCGGATGTGAGGCGAGTGCAGATTTGAGATGCTAACAAGAGACTTCTGTAATGTCAAAATATATACAGTGTATATATGCTTATATATATATATACACATATGTGTGTGTGTGTAATATGTGTATATAAAAAGAATGTGTATATATACTGTATGTATGTGTGTATGTGTCTATATATGTGTGTATACGTGTATATGTATCTATAAATGTTATAACATTAAACATACATGTGGCACAGGGAATCCTTATCAATAATGTTGTCTAAGTTAACAATTTATCTTTGCTATCAAAAAATACACGTAGCAATTCATGTTAATGCCATTTTAGACTTATTTTAAAAATAATTACCAAACATTAATTTGCCATCATCGTGAGCATGTTAGCATGCTAACATTAGCTACTTATTATTATTTAGCTCAAATATAAATGCAGTCCAGGACCAGATCACTTCTGCTGAATACTATAGGCACTTGATTAGTTAAGTTTTAACTAAACTCTTGTGCAGACTGACATTATCATTCTGGAGCCAACACATCAATCTTGCTAAACAATGTATTGATGCATCCGTGTTTATTGCTAGCAAACGGATAGAGAACTAAACTAACTGAAGACTAATCTCAGTTTCTAAGAAATGAAAGTTCTATGATGCCAAGCTCCAAACAACAGATACACTTTCAGCATACAAATTAGTTCTCCTCACATCTGCACTTGTAGGCAATCTCAGGAAAATTAACGTACACTTCTGGTCAAAGGTTTGGGGTCACTTAGAAATTTCCATTGCACTCCATTATAAAACAGAATACCAACTGAGATCAGTTGCATTCTTTCGTTTTTTTAACTAGGGCAGCAGTTTTCAGTTTACAGTATGTGCTTACATAATTGCAAAAGAATGTTTTTCTAGTTAGTTTTTTAAAATGATATCATGATTATCATTAGTAAACAGAAAGTGCCTTTGGAACATCGGATGAATGGTTGCTGATAATGGGCAATGTAGATATTGCATTAAAGATCAGCCCCCCACTCAGATCAGCTGGTATTCTGTCTAACATCGAGTGGAATGGAAATTTCTAAGTGACCCCAAACTTTTGACTGGTAGTGTAGACACACACACACACACACACACACACACACACACTGGGCCACTTTTCCATATGGATAACCCTGGAGTTTTCTTGTGCGCTGTCGGGCTGTTCAGTTGAGTGTCTCAGTGTGGTGGCAGCAGGTCTCAGTCACATTGGAGGCAGGGGGTAAGAAGGGACCATAATCTCAGTCCACCATCCCTCTGACATGGCTCACAACAACATCCATTTATGAAATTGAGAAAGGGAGGTGAAGGGGAACACCATCTGAGTTTCTGGGACGGATGAGGTGGAAAATAGAATCTGAGGCAACATGGTGACACAGTTGCAGCAGGGTGCATTTCAGACTGTGTGCATGTTGGCTGTGTAAGTATTACAGACGTGGACACTGGAAAAGAACCCCCACATTAAAATACATTTAAAATGAAATCATAACTCAGGAAGCTACACTCTTGAGTCACGTAAAGATGATTGTTCATTACTAATGTTTGAATCAGTTTTCAAACTAGCATGAGGCAACCAACATGAAAAGGACAGTATGCAAATGAATTGGAAGGCACTCAAACAGAAGATAACGTTGAAATTTAAGAACAAAATGCTCCCCAAAGTGGTAACTAAGTTGTCTTTATTGTCAAGCATTCACACTGTGATGGTCCTGGGTTTTGTATGTTCACTTCTCATGTGCCATTTGTATTTCCTTGTGTGTTTTCCCACCTTTGTGATTGTCTGCACCGCTCTGATGTGTTTCACCTGCCCTCATGGCAACCCTCATTTCCTTTGTGTAGCCATGAGGTGCATCTTACTTCCCTTATTTGATAGCTCCTCAGTTAAACTGAGAGTTGGTCTGGCCCCTCAAAGCTCTTATTCCTGCCCCGAGGAGCTATGAGCAAGTTTAGAGAGAGCAGTGTTGGGTACTACTTCCAAAATGTAAAACATTATAGATTACTAGTAACTGTCATTGGAGAGTAATTAGTTATATTACAACATTACTGTCTCGGAATTGTAATGCATTACACTACTTTTGCATTACTTTTGAGTTACTTCAACCAAAAAAACAGCGGAAGTTTGACTTGTCAGCTAGCGTGTGAATTTCACCACCGGATCAATAAAGTCTCCTCTTTATCCACTTTAATACATCATATAATTCATAACATTTTGTAAAATGTATATGAATATGCAAAGTAAAGCCATAAAAATAGATAAGTATAATGTACAATAGGCCATGAAAATACTCTGTTAAAACTACCTTACAGTTGTATTGAAGTACGGCATTGTTGTAAAATGTGTTAAAGCATTGGAAATAGAAATTAATGTTTAGTTTAAAACTAAAGGTAGTCTATAGGAAATTATCAATTATAGTGTGATTAAAACACACTATTTACATTATTTACAGTACTTGCTTTACAGCTGATATGTTGAAAAAGTTCACAACCTTATTTGTTTAACAGTAATTTTGTGTTGTTGTGAACCGTCACAGGAAGGGCTTTAATTTTGAAGGAGCCTACACGGAAGTTTTTGTGTACTCTTGCTAGCCTTCTGAGATGAACGTGAGACGCTAGATGGTCTAAGAGCTATTTGGTTAATCCCTTTGCGCATGTGCAATAGTGAAGATTTTTTTCACGCCCTGTGCCCCGCACGGGCCTCTCTCCCGTCCACAGATACTTTATATTACAGTGGCATGACCAGAGGAGACCTCTGTGCTGCCGTCGTGGCGGAAACACCGCTCCATAGGAGGTGTGTCACCGCGTCCCCCCCACTACCTACAGGGGAACAGCCAAAGCTCACCGGTCATGGCAAAGAAAGTAGAGCTAGCGGTCATACTAGCAAAAAGCGGTACTGTTCACTGCCGCGGCCCTGTAGGTGGTATACTAGTACACGTGGTCAGTGAAGCCAGCATGGACCTGGTTTCGAGGAGGTGTGGGGGTGTGTAGGCCAAAAAAAGGGGCCGCTGGATGCAGAATGGAGGCCAGGCTCTGCCGCTGTGGCGGGACCCGGGTTAGAGGAATGCTACTTAGCATTCACAGAAGTAACAAGAACCTTAGCGGTGGGCTGGGAACCAGTCCAGAGACAGTCGCCGTAGTGGGACTCCGTAGTCCTCCCCCGATGATCATGTGTAGGCAGCTTTAGACACAGTGGTGCTTTGGGCTTAATGCTAACAATGCATTCTCAATGCAGAGCTCCCAGTGACAAGGCTAATATGCTGATGTTAGCAGGTAATATTTAATGGGATCAGCAATTTAGTTTAACATGTTTATTCACCCATTAGCAAGAGTTCTTAGAGGGTGAAGCCTATTCAAAATAGAACTACAAGTGAATAAATTGCAACCTGTCACCACACTGTCAAAGTAGCCACCCACTACATCTTTGAGCTCACATGTGAAATGTGTTTTGTAGGCTCATAAATCTAAGTTACTAGCCAGGAAAACCAGATGAATCTGCCAGCTCATGATTCATTTTCTCTGGAAGATACATCTTGTCCAGCTCCAATTTAGACAGATTATTACCTATCACGACCATCCATCCATCGTCATCCGCTTATCTGGTGTCGGGTGACAGGGGCAGCAGCTCCAGCAGGGGACCCAAACTTCCCTTTCCCGAGCTAAATTAACCAGCTCTGAGTGGGGGATCCGTACGCGTTCCCAGGCCAGGTTGGAGATATAATCTCT
>NC_045744.1:31521509-31540194 GCF_008692095.1 Etheostoma spectabile | reverse complement strand
CCTAGTCCTGGGTCTTCCTCGAGGCCTCCTTCCAGCTGGACATGCCTGGAACACCAACTTAGGGAGGCGCCCAGGGGGCATCCTTGCCAGATGCCCGAACCACCTCAACTGGCTCCTTTCAATGCGAGCTTCTACTCCGAACTCCTCCAATCACATCCGTTTCTCTCATGGGGTCCGTCCAGTGCAACTCACCAGGCTCACTCTGATCATATTGTCAAACTAAGCACTGCTGATGAAAATGAATCAATCAATTCAATTCTATCCAATGATGTCCAGAGGCATTTTGGTCTGCGCCCCTTTTGAAGTCGAAAATGAACTGAGAGGTTCCAGACTATTACTAATTTGGGAATTTGTCTGGCAATGCTGGAAAAACCATAGTGCACGGCTAAGGGAAAAGTCCACCATCATAGAGAGGGAGGAAATAGAACAAGGGTCAATAACAAACCCATTTTCAGGAAATGTCCCCTGGAATGTATTCATAGTGTATTCATGCACTCAGTTGTACACATAAAAAGTCTCATGAAATAGTAGTGAAACAAATGAAAAAAGCGAGACAAACATTTCTGCTAACCAACCAGTAAACACTAAGACCGGATACCTCACTGACTTCCCACCTATGAACACAACCGTTTGATCTGGAGGACGACATACAGCTGCCAAGGACTGAATCCAGGTCTTTGAGAGGATAGTTTCTGAATTCTGTAAAATGACATATACACGTAGTGTTTCAAAATGAAACTGTCTTAGGATCCCTTTGGAATCAGGTCTCTTTCAATTTAACAAATGTTTTTTTTGGGCCAGTTTCAGATCAGGTCCTAAAAAAACAAAAAAAAGGAGGACTGAGGCTATACTCTACATTACGTTTTTTTATTATTATGGTGTGTGTGCTTCAGTTTGTCTTAATGATGATGTTTGTTATGTCCTTGGAGAAAGCAGGAAGTCACAATGACATCACATGACTAGTTGAGAATCCTCCTTCCTGGTCCTCAGCGTTCTTTTCTCCTTAGCACTGCAACATGCTTCCCCTCTCTTCTCTCTCCAAAGCATTGCTGCGGGCAACAGCAGTGCTCTGTCGTAATAATTAGCCTGTTTGTGTGGGTGGCATCTTGAACAAGTCAGTGCTTTTGTCTTTGTGCTTGTCTCAATTAATTACTGTCGTTTGCGACGGACAGAGCGATAGGCACACACACACACACACACTCACACCCTTAGGAAAAGGCTTTTGGCTCCAGGCTAACTCATGTTCACTCACATTCTGGTGAAATAAGCTTGATTTCAGCCCAGGGGTAACAAGTCCTGCTCTCCAATATAATTATCTCAGACCTGGTTCAATAAGCTGACTGCTTTAAGGGGGGAAAGAGGTTACATTATTTGTATTGTTTTTAACCAAAAAAAAGTCAAGTAATAGTTCTTGGTCTGTTCCAGTGACTAAAGTTGGGTCCATTTCCAGTTCCTTTGGATCAGTCTGGTATGCAAGGCTAAGTTAAATTTGATGCTAACCGGTTGAACCGGCATTTGTTAGCAACGAAGTGGGTATGACTGATCCAAATCTGCTACATGGAACTTCATTGCTGTAACAATTGTTACATTTAGACTGCTGATTTGCCTTAGATTCTACTTTCTGACTGTGCTACAAGTTCCTCCCAGGGGTCATTTTGTGACCAAAATCTACCATTTTGCATGGGCAAAAGTTTGGTATGCACAATTGGGTATGTGTGCACTAGCTGTTTTTCGCTTGTACGTAAGTATGGGAATTGTTGGGTTTCTGTAATTAACATCACATAGTACGGTCTAGTGATGATTCCTCCATCAGCAGGATTACGGGAACACTACAGATTTTTACGAATCTTGGTGGACCCATTGAATGTTGTAGTCTATCCCAATCACAGGAAAAGATGAGACATTAATTCTGCATTCATGTGGTGTTGTAATAATTGGAAAATTAGTTCCCGACTGGAATAAATTCCCACTGCATTAACATTGTGAGTTAGGGCATGTCTTGGTGGAGGTCTGCACTCTCTGTGTGCCCTTTTAGTTCAGTACGTATCTGCTTATATTAACTTCAGCAAAGATATTTTAATTCTGTAATGTTTGAACTGTTCCAACTATTTTACCAAGCATTTCACAATCATCACCATTCATTTAGTCTGTAGACTAAGTGCTAGTGCTGCAGCTAGCTGACAATGCATAGTACAGCCTGAGGGTTGCCAGATCATCAGTCCAGGTATCCCACATATCATGCTCATTTGCTGTATTGAAGTAGCTCACCTTTTGCAGTAAAAACCCAAACCTGACAAATCTGCATAGCTCTTAGAGATCCATTTAAGATTCAGCAGCATCTTAAAAGAAATTGAGGGAGATGTCCCTACCACTACCACCAATAACTAAATCTACGACTATGACCATTTAATTTTGATTAACCCTATTAGCATGGGGTGATAGTTATGTTGAGTAGCTGATAAAAGGTTGAAAGTAGGTCTTTCAGTAATAAATCCGAAATAAAAAGTAATCAATTAAAATAAATTGGCTGTTTTATACGGTGTGGTCAAGTTTTAAAAAATGGCCTCACTACAATAAAATGGCTACTATGGGAACTAACATCGTTTTGAATGCATGAATTCAATCGGGCTTACTGAATCCACAAGGGTTTCAGCTTTGAAGCCATACTCAATTCCAATTTAAAGGCTGTTTAGGGACCATATTATGCAGACATATTCAAATACACCATTTTAGACAAAAATAACACATTTGGACTGCATTAGAAAAACTGCATGGTGTTTGCCTGAAACTGTGTGGGGTTAGCATAAATGGCTATGTATGTAAAGGGGAGACTTGAGAGTACCCACCAAATCCATTTTCATTCAGAAATCTTGAGGTTAGAGGTCAAGGGACACCTTTTGAAAATGGCCAGTTCTTCCGTCGCCAAAATTTAACTTCAGAGCGTTATTTAGCTCTCTTCATGACTAGCTAATGTAGCATGACACAGTTGGCACCAATGGATTCCTTAGGTCGTCTATTTTCATATGATTAAAATATGTTTACTCTAGTTAGAGCTATTAAAAAACAGTATGTTGACCAGCACACCGTCGGTTCATTAAGAGATTTTTAACAGTTTGTAGTATATCACTCAGATATTAAGCAGAAGAAAACAATAACTACTTGTACATTTAACTTGGAGATTGGAATAACTGTTGTAAATAGTCACCTCATACAAATCACCAGGGTGAAAATTAAAAAGGTGTTCCTTCAGAACACAAAGCATGTATAAAATGTTAACGTGCACATGAACAGTATGCAACAAACTCTGGGGTTGACTGGGCCTAATTTCTCCATATGAAAGAGCCTCAGCCCTGGAAATAGGGTGTCCTTTCAAATCATGCACCAGTGTTGTGACTTTATCAAGCTGTTATGCATGTCCTTAGGTGGGGATGACTAACTCCTATTGATTTTCAACAGTTGCCTGTGAAAGCACTCGCTTCAGTGATATTGAATCTGGAAAGAGGACATTTGATAACAATTTCAGACAAATTAAAATCTATGTTGCGGGAGTCCTCTGCAGGAATTTTCCGTCTCTTTCTCGTGACTCCGATAAAACAAAACAACCTTGATTCAAACAAGGTCACATATTAAGAAGCAAGTCTGTCCTGGAATTGAAATGGATACTTGTGATAATGGATCAATGGTGACAGAACAGGCACAGAAGTGAAACAGGGCAACCGCTAGGGGGCTAACAGATAAGCCCAACTCCAGCATTCCTCCAATTTATGGAGAGCCCTCTCAAGATCTAAAGAGTGGGCTAAGAGTGGGAAAGAAAAGGCATGAGAGATATCCTTCATTTTCAAATTAACATCTGAGACGTGCCTGCTTTGTGATTCCAGCCTATGAGATCAAGTCTCTCCTTTGCCACTCCATATCTCTCCACAGAGACTAGTGAGGTACAGACACACAAAAATGTATTCAAAAGCAGATACACACATGGATATATACTGTAGCTACACATCAGTGCACACACTTCCTAACACACTTCCTCTCCGAGTGATAAGAATAGGGAGGTGTACTTCACTCCTTTACAGATTGTAGGCCCAATTATGACGGGCAGAGATACAGGATGGACATCATCTACATATAAATGGATTGCAGAACCTAAAGGGAACATGGCTTTATAGCTCATAATGGAGAGATCCCATCACACCCTTCTAATGGGGAGAGTTATTAAAGTACAATAACACTGACAACAGCCCTGCTCTCATTTCACCCGTCTCATGCAAATTTAAGTTGAATTTAACAATCATTATAGTGTTATTCCCCTCCACTCCTCCCTCTGGCATTCCTAACGTTTAACCTTAAGAGTATAACACCTACTACATACAGAGCACAGTACATTTGTTTTCAATTGAAGTGGAAATTTACAGTATACAGTACCTACAGGAAAATGGATATATAATGGCATAAATAATGGTGTTAATAACAGTGTGCCGTAAGATAAATATTAATTCGACAAATGATTATTCTGAAGTGATCTATTTTGCCAAGTCTCCTGTATCTGTTCCAATCTAATCCCCTCTGATCCTCATTTGCATAGCACTCACATTATTAGTCACATTAACTAGACATCTTGTATATTTTAGTTTTGTAGATAACATTTTCATATTTGCATATTTGTGTGAATACACATAAATGCATAAACACATCCACTCCCATACGCCCATGAATAACCCATGAAACATAGTTTTTATTTCATCCTTATTCAGACTATCACCACGATCTTCACCTTGAATGATACCATCCTTCTACCTATCCTGAAGACCTTAAATCAACAAAGTTATGTGACAAGCCTTAGGAATATCCGGGGGAACATGCCTCCTCTTCCTTGTTTTTTTCCTTTATATTATTTTATTTATTTTTTGTTTTTGTTTTCAACAGGAACACAAGTTACAGTTGGGCTCGAAAGTTTGAGCACCCCAGGTAAAAATTTGTTTTAACATGCATGAAGACCCAAGAAAAGATGGAAAAATCTCCAAAAAGCATCAAATGACAGATTAGACATTTGTATAATATGTCACAAAAAGTTAGATTTTATTTCCATCATTTACACTTTCAAAATAACAGAAAACAAAAAAAATGTCTTAATGAGGTTAAAGTAGAGGTTTTTGGCGGAATGAGCAAAGGTACGTTTGGAGAAGAAAGGGCACAGAATTTGATTAAGGAAAAGAACCTCTGTCCAACTGTTAAGCATGGGGGTTGTGGGAAAATAATACAATGACTGAGGTGGTGATGAACAGGGCACGTCCGAACGGCCGACGAAAAGCTGCTTAAGAGTATATGCTGATTAACCAAAGACTAAATCAAGAGTGTGTGTGTTTGTGACTATTAACATTATGCTTTGCAGCTGGGGTACTGGCTAGGAGGGCGAGAACCGGAAGGCTATCTTAGTCAGATACGCACAGTGAGCACGAAGAAAGGATGATGGTGAGGCCAAGGACACCTGAGGTGTCGAGGACCGTCTGATCAACTCAGAGAAGGCATACGTTACAAACTAAGAGGTTTTGAGTGACCAGCTGTCTTGTGAAGGTAACTGATAACTGAAAAATAGACAGTGCGCAAGGAAAGGGCCAGTATCATCCAGGGATTGTACACCCAGCAAACAGTATAGCTGACCAATCCAGGCCGCACAAGGAACATATAACCCCTGAGCACGCTATTGTTTAACGAGCTGGTTTTGGGACCTCTGTACTGAAGACAAGTTTCCATCTGGTCCGTCACGTTTACCCCCACAACCAACTACAACCCCACCTACAAAAACCAACCACCCCCCACCTACCACCACCCGCGTTAACCAACGCCCCCAAAACCCCGCCCGCCACCGCCCGCATCCCCCCCCCACAAACGCTACCCCACCAAACGACCCTCCCACTACTACAACCACTCACACCCACCCCGCCAAAACCCCCCCACCACGCCTTTCAATCTAACCCGCCCACCCCACCGCGCCAGCCCCAAACCCACCTACCACCCCACCGAACCACCCCTCAACGCCGCCAGAACAAAACGGCCCGTAAAAACCCCCACCATCCCACATCCCCCACCACAAACACTCCATAACCCAAACCCCCCCAACAACCCCAACTCCCACCCCTTCCTCCTACCACACATAACAAACCCGCCCAACCACGCCCGCACAAACCAAACTAACACAACCCCCCCGGCCAACTCCACAAACCCAACACCCCACACGACAAACACCTGACTCCAACGACCCACAACCAACCAACAACAAAACCAAACCCCAACCAACCAGACACACCCCACCCCGCCGCCCCCCCAAACCAACCCCCCACACCACAACAACCTCCCCCCCAACCGCCAGCCACGCCCACCCCCCACTCAAAGAAACACCCCCCGCACACCCCCCCCCCCCCCCCTGCCAACCCACTAAACCCAACCCCCAGAACCCACCAACACTCCCAACCCCCCCTCGAAACCCCGCACAACAAACACCCCCCCCCACCGTCCCAAACCCCACTACCCCAACTCCGAAACCCCACCCACAAACCCCCAACTCACCACCACCCCGTTTCGGCCCCACACAACACCACCCCCCAAAACCCCCCCCCAACCAACCCCCAAACCCCCCATTAAAAACAACCCCCTCCCAACCCCCCCCCACCCAACGCTCAACCCCCTATGTTACCAACCCAAGACCCAAACAAACTCGCTTAAAGTCACGCGACCCGGCCCAAACACAAAAACTGCAACCGCTAAAACCTGAACTAACAAACCCACACCACCACCCCCACTTAACCCACCAACCCCAACCCCCCTAACGCAAACGGCTACGGCCCCGACCCCCTACAACCAACACCACCCACACGAAACCCACTACAAACAACCACCAACCCCTCAAACCAAAACCCAAACCCACCCAACCCCCCAACCCCACCAACGCCCCGCCCACAACCCCACCAACTACAAACCCCCCGCGTCAACGTGCCCTCACACCAGACGCCCCATCAAACCTGCCCGGAAACGCATTTCATCTGTTGACCACAAGAATAACGCTGTGTTAATTCTCATGGAGTCAGTTGTCAGTTTATAGAAGGATTTCTCCAACAAATTTGGTGACCCGGACGTGATAACGTAATTGGACAGGAGAATCCAACTGGACCTTGGCATTGTGTCCACGGTCCGGTTCAGCTCAGCCACCGGACTGACATCCGCAGCCCGTGAAGGGGACTGAGCGGCGATACTGCGATTCGTTGTGTATCACTGGAGCTCTCAACAAAAAAGTGCAGAACCTGTTTAAAATCAAATATTGTTATTGCTGAAACTAAATTGATGTGATCACATTTCAACTGTCGTAAGTGTTGTTTTAAGCGAAAAGTATTGATTGAATGTCTGTAATTAAAGGGATACAAACAGATGAATGTTGGGGCATGTGATGTGATTAAACAGAAAAAACACTAGAGAGTTGTGAGAAATTGTTGAATAATACGGGTGGCGGTAGGAGAGGAAAAGGACAAATAGTCAGAGGAAAATACGTCCAGATGGTTGACGAGGTAGAGACTGCTAAGGACAGATAGTCAGATGAGTGATTGTGAATTGCCACCCTTGGTTCTGGTGAACAACCTGAAAAAGATGCAGTTAACAGTTGTCATTGTAATTACGAGTCCACCGCGAGTGTATTTGTGCAAAGGAGTGAGAGGTCACTTTTATTTGTAAGATTATAGAGATGTACATAAAAGCTCTAGATGAGTCTTAATGAAAAAGTGTTTGTTGTTCATGTGTGATTTTTGTTGTGGTTTGGCTTGTTGATTTTTTCTCACTGCTTATTTGTTGTAAAACGACCCCTTATGGTAAAGTGTTAGTAGGGGCAGTGAAAGTATGGCAATAAGGAGAGGAGAAGTAGCAAAGAGATTGTGAAGAATGGAGAGAGGAGGATGGTTGAGAGAAGGGGCGCCGTCCCCGAGAAAGTGAATGAAATAGTGAAGTATGAAAAATAAGTTGGAGTATGCGGAAAGGCAGGCAGAGGAGGAAAAGAAAAGAAAATGGTTTAAATTGACTAAACCAAAGCAGAAGGAGTATGAGCGCAGAAGAGAAATATGGGGTGGGGTTGAAAATGACAAATGCAATACAGAAATTGGGATTGACAAAACAAATGACAAAAGTTCACCAAAAACTGAGACAGAAGCTGAACAGAATAAAACCGCTAGCGCAGAGAAAACCCCTCGCCCGCTGAGGCGCCCCCGCCAAACACCCTTTTTATCCAGACATAGAAACCTAAGAATTCCGCTCCACCCCGCCGTATACAGGTCCAACGGCATCAAAACCCACAGTCCAAGCCCCAGTGTAACTGCCCATTTACAGCCAAATGCATTACAAATAGACGACCACAGGACCCATTGATACCGGCATTAGAGGGCCGCGTACAGGATTTAGAATGTTATCTAATTTAATGGTACAGTCAGCGTCAGGGGAGCAGCACGCTCCACCACCAACCGCCCACAGTCCCAGCCGGCCCAACAAAGCTAGTACCCCTATTCAGCGTCTTTTTGCCAACAAAATCCAGAGCATTTTCACATTCAGTAAAAGGACCCAGTCCACCTCACCTATACCCCCCAAGACTCAGGAAGTAAGGAAGATAGCGAACAGTCGACAGCAGCAGGGAAAGTGAGCAACAGACAGAAGCTCTAGCTCTAGGGAAAGGACTAAAAAAACGTATAACCAGGCCCAGATCTAATCACAAAGTCCTCAAGACGTTTTTGTAGCAGCACATTTAAAGGTAAATTCCAACGAGGACCCTGACGAAGTTATGCTGCGAAGATCAACTAGAATAGGGAAAGACTAACAAAGAGTTCAGAGAGATAAAGAGCAGCAAGAGCAGCTGCGTCGACAGTGAATGAGCTCAGTGAGAAGAGCAGACGCGCCACACACCAGAGGCGGGCTACAATGCCCACTCCGCCCAGTAGGAGGAGGAGGAGGACTGTTGATGTACACCCCTTACAGTTTTGGTGACTTAGATGCTCTGTGTGCAAAACTCCCCTCCCTGACAGGAGGCTGAGCATTTCCTCACAGCTTTCAATAGTTTTTACAGCAGGATGCAGCTGTGTTTGGGAGATCTCAGCAGTATTGGGTAGAGTAATGGGAGCAGATGAAGCTAGTGCTGCCCTCACCAGAGGGGAGCTGGACCCACTGTCCCGCATCAGTGCCTGCATCAGCAGTAACCCCTGGCATTTGGGCTGAGCTGCACCCATGTATCCCACAGTTGGTCATGCAGCATGCATGATTTAAAAAGACAGTGATGAAAATTTTGATGCCTATGCAGATAGAGCAAAAAGATTTGGCAGCGTGCTATGAGGGAACCGTGGACCAGTCCGCCGCCACAGTGGCGCTGTTCCGCCATGGGTACTGGGGATTACCCACAGCAGTTCAACACAGTTAGGAGGAGTAGTAGGCCGCAAACAATGACCGTGCAACATGGGGCGAGAATGTGCTTCATTTCCTGTCAAAACACCAAAAGGCTCATCAAGGAAAGATAGCAGCATCAGCCGAGATGTGCAGAATTTGCTACCTGGAGCACACAGACCAACACATGAAGGAAGAAAACAGACTCTCCTGAATCTGTCTGAGCTGTGGTGGACCCCAATTTGAGGGACATGGTGCACACATTTTTGTCAGGAATGCGGTGTGTGTAGAGCATAATGTTTCAGAACCATACACCACACTAAAAGGAGCGTACCCATCCCCACAGCTTGTTTTCAAGATATCGTATAGATTATACTGATATGGGCGCAGAAAATGTGGTAGGGGGAAAAAGGTATCTTCTGGTGATGTAGACAGTTCTCTAGGTGGGTAGAAGCCATTCCCACCAGAAAAGAGGACGTAAAAACAGTGGTGAAATGGCTCAAAACTAACTCATCCCGAGTTGGGGTCCCCAGGCAAATAAGGTCAGATAATGCACACATTTTAACAACAAACTACTAAGAGAAGTAGAACAGGCCCTGGAATCACTCATGCCTTCGGATCGTTTATCATCCACAGTCACAGGGAATGGTGGAAAGAGCAACCGACATTGAAGGCTAAGATAGCCAAGGCATGTGCAGGAACAAGTTACATGGGTAGAAGCGCTCCCATTGGCCTCATGGCTATAGGTCCTCGAAGGACGAGAAACATTTGACCCCACACGAATAATGACAGGGAGAAAAATGCCAGGACCCCCACTAGATGGAGGCCACATGCCAATGTTAGATGTTCAGCAAAAGAAATGACAAACTATATGAAAAAGCTAACATCTCTGTTTCAGCCCTTTCTACGCAGGTCCAGTTGGCGAACAGGAAACCGCAGGAGGAAGCAACACTACCTGTCAAGGTAGGGCACTGGGTCGGGTCAAAGTTCACAAGAGGAAGTGGACTGACCCCGGTGGCCCGGGCCTTACGAAGTGAGGGAGGTTACTTCACACTCGGTCCAGGTTAAGGTAAAAAAGGAGCACCTTGGCACCACCTGACACATTGTGCCCCAGCCGCACCTCCTAGCCGCCCATGGCAGAAATTAGAAAAGCAATCCAAAATGTATAGATGGAAGAGATGTTTTGGCGGGGACACCCCCCGCATAGTACACCATAACTTGGAAGGCAAGGGTTTGGGAAAAAGACAACAGTTGTCCAGCAGTATTAGTAGTAGTGGGATTTGCAGCATTAATTCTGGGGTTGGAACATGCGTAGGGGGACCGAGACCACAAAGAACACCACCCGTAGTGTCCACCACCTCTCGTAACAAGGAAATGAAAAACGATACAGAGAAAGAAGAGCAGTTTGGGCAGTAGTGAAGCAACACACTAAGGGCCCATCCCCAAGGTGCGGTGCCAGATTGACTCTCCCCTATGTGAAGACTCAACCACGTCATTTACCTTTGATTTGTGTCAGGCTATAGACTGCGGGGGGTATAATGTTTCTACAAAAACACAGATGTGTACATCTGTGACGACTTCAAGGTAGAGGCTGTGAAAGGAGCGCTTCCGGACAGGTGAAAGGTAGTCTCTGTAACAGCTGGTAGGATGCGGGTTGGACAACAGAGGTGGAAACCATGGCGAGGTTGACAGACAAAAGAGATGGTGGTTACAACAATGAATGGGAGATATTATCTATACGGGACTATAGTTCAGACCCCACGAAAAATCCCATAACCCTCAGTAAATAGAGCAATTGGGAGCAGACGGTCAGATGTGTGGATGTTAGCCATAGGTGTATGGATCAGAAGTGACCAGATAACCCCCCTGCAGATAATATTTTGGATCCCCTCACGCACACACGAATGACACTGACATGGCAGAGACTACTAAAACCCCCCCTGAAGGAGAAGACGTAATGTGCAGGACTTCTCTAAAATGAGGTGGAAGATGTGTTGAGTTATCAGCAGGTGCAGGCCAGGACAATTTATGGATCAGGCTAATACAGAATGCCAAAGACAACACATGGAAGGGTGCGTCCTGTGCCACAGCTGACCAGTCATGTTCACTACCCCGGCCCCGTTGTTTCCTAATGAGGACCCACCAGGATATGCATGCATGTTGAACTTCACACACTCTAAGACAGCTTCCCGCAATTGTATACCCTAGCATCCCTCTTTCCCCGCGCTTTGAAAAACCAGGGTATTTTACCGCCATAAAGGGGAGGGTGCAAGATATCACTGTTTCAATCTCACCGGATCAAGCAAGCCCACAATCAAACTAGTGAATACCCCCGACTGGTGTATACAACTGTACAAAACAAAACACCCTAGCCCAGTGGCTAGATAGACTATTCTACTATTGTGGTGGTCTTAGGTTGTACTCCAGATAAGTTCCCAAACAAACTTCAGGAGTTTGTGCTATGGTTAGATTAGCTATGCCCATATTTTGGTGGGAGTAGAGTCCACTATACCCCCATAAGGCTGTGCAACTGACCGTAAAGAGAGCGCAGGGCCCGTAGTATGCAAGCCCGGCTTTGATCCATGGGCGAACCCAACCTATATAGACAGCATAGGAGTTCCTAGGGTGTCCCGAATGAATACAATTGCAGATCAAATAGCCGCAGGATTTGAGAATATACCACTCTTCAGCCATCTTCCCCGTCACTCCCAGCAAAAATGTAGATAGGATAAATTTTGTGCAATAATGTTTTACGCTTGAGCAATGCAACTAGGTGCCATCGAAGGCCTGGCCGAGCAGATGCCCAAACGTCCCTCATGGCGCTCCAGAATAGGATGGCGCTGGACATGCTGTTGGCTGAAAAAGGAGGAGTCTGTTCCATGTTCGGAGAGATGTGCTGTACGGTCATCCCTAACACACTGCCCCGATGGGAAGGTCACCAGGGCTTTGAACCAACTTCGAGCCCTTTCCCAGGAGATGCATGACGCCTCAGTTACCTGTGGGTGTTGCTGTGTGCCCTGCCTGCGACCATGATATCCCGCTCATCACCACTGCCTTGTCCAAAGAAAAGCGCCGCCTCCCTATTCCGCTGGGATGCTGCCATTACTCACCATGGCCTAGGGACGGGGAGGACTTTGAGGCACTGCAGTTAGTGTAAAAGTGTTCCACCTAGTAGGTGCGAAAAGGGGGAATTTGTGGGAAAATAATCCAATGACTGAGGTGGTTGAACAGGGCCTCAGGAACGGCCACGTAAAAGCTGGCTTAAGTATATGCTGAATTAACCAAAGACAAATAGAGTGTGTGTGTGTGTTGACATATTATACTTTGCTTTGCGCTGGTTACGGCTAGGAGGGAGAGAACGAAGGGCTATCTTAGTCAGATAAGCTACAGTGAGCACAGAAGAGGAGATGGTGAGGCCAAGGACACTGAAGTTCGAGGACGGTCTGATAACTCAGAGAACAGGACTACAAACTAGAAGGAGTGAACATAGCTGTCTTGTGAAGTAAATGATAACTGAAAATAATAGACAGGCAAGAAGAAGAGCACGATCAGGGATTGTACCCCGCAACAGTATAGCTGACCAATCAGGCCCCACAAGGGGAACCATATAACCCTGAGCACGCTATTGTTTAAGTGCCTTTTTGAAACCTCTGTACTAGACAAGTTTCCATCTGGTCCGTGCACGTTTAACTGCCCGGAAACGCATTTCATCGTTTGACCACAAGAATAAACGCTGTGTTAATTCATCATGGAGTCAGTTGTCAGTTTATAGAAGGATTTCTCCAACAGGGTGAATCAATCATGCTTTGGGGTTGTATTGCAGCCAGTGGCACAGGGAACATTTCACGAGTAGAAGGAAAAATGGATTCAATAAAATTTCAGCAAATTTTGGACGCTAACTTGATGCCGTCTGTGAAAAAACTAAAGTTAAAGAGTGGATGGTTTCTACAAATGGATAACGATCCTAAACACACCTCAAAATCCACGGTGGATTACATCAAGAGGCGTAAACTGAAGATTTTGCCATGGCCTTCACAATCTCCTGACCTCAACATATTTGAAAATCTATGGATAGATCTAAAAAGACCCATGCGTGACAGACAGCCCAGAAATCTTAATGAACTGGAATACTTTTGGAAGGAAGAATGGGAGAAGATACCTCAAACAAGAATTGAAAGACTCTTGGCTGGCTACAAGAAGCTTTTCCAAGCTGTGATACTTGCCAAACTCTATAGGGTGCCCAAACTTTTGCAGACGTCCTTTTTTTGTTATATATATATATATATATATATATATATATATATATATGCACGTCCATCCTACTAAGAAAATATCAATAAAAGTCTACTGCCCCCCCCTTATCTTCACAGTACATACTAGAGCCTCTCTCCATATTGCTCTGCATACATACATATTGTCCATTCATGAAGACATAGTCACAACTGCGCCCATATTCTACAAAAGTGAGCAGAGATACATCATTTGAGAAACACAGTACAAGAGACAACACATTCTCACTCCCATCTCGTAAAATACAGACGCTTGATCAGGTGGCTTTGTCGTTGTTAATAACGCTAAAGGTCTGCTTTGGTGTCCTATAACACGCGCTTGGTTGTCTGCTTTAGCGTCATGTAACACTTGGTCGGAACTATTGGCGTCCCTTTTGACGCAGTTAGGTTAAGGAAAAGCTAGTGGGTGGGGTGGGCTCACGGTTCCATGACACGTGGCAATAATGGGACGATTAAGGACACACGCAGGACCCGAAACCCACTCTCCTGGGTGAAAGTCCTGTGTTTGACCCATCCACCCCCCCTTGACCAACCGCAAAACGCAGAATTTTCCCCTCACATACTACTCGCTAAACCCTGTGTAGCTGCTACATTCTACACACATCCAACACGAGCAGCCACTGCCCAAACGTTCATATTTTACATGTATTTTTGTGAGAACGGGTTGCAAGAGAAGACACTTATGAATGTACCATAGGTGGGTGTGGCCTTCCTCTCCCTTGTAATACTTACCTTAACTGTGTTTAGGACTCCTAAGCAAAAGAGGTTAGGTTGTTGGTAACCCCTTCTCCCTTTTTAAGTGGCTTAATATATTGCATCTGGTTAAACAAGTGGCTTCACTTATTCGACAGCGCTGGCAAGTGCTGCTCTCTGATAATACAATTTTTGTTGTTTGGTAACCTAAAAGATATCTGAATTGGATTTGCTGTGCTTTCTCTTCAGTAGCTCACTGTTTGCAGTGAATGGGGGTTTTACAGTTCCTGTGAAAAGTGCTTATTTCCCATTTTTACTCTGTAGGGGTAACCATTTCAATTGTTGAATAATATTAAACTATAATACCAATTATTGTGTGGTGCTATTTGTGTTGTGTTTATCCCCTGTTCGCACTGTGTAGGCTTTGTTTTGATTCATCATATATCGTGTAACACTGGGTGACTGTTAGTCACATTCTATATAGATTGGCAGATAGATATAGCTGCTGGGAAAATGGCCATCCAGGTGTGTTGCTTCTACCATGGACCCCCAAGATGGCCATCTGGAATGCTCCCATTGTCCGGGGGTAGCACATTTGAGGTATTGCTACTGAGCTCCTTTTGAAAAAAAAAAAACCCACATTCATAGAGCTAAGCCGGTGTAGCAGTCTGCATGGGGAACAGCAGCTCGGCCTCCACCTACCCGGTTGAATGAAGGCAGATGTTTCTGAAGGGCATACCAAGGAGCGCAGACCTGCGAGTACATCTGGTCATGAGCAGGGACGAGGCTCAGGGAAACCTGCCCCTAAGAAGCTACATGATCCAACTGCTATGGCAGGAGACCAAGAACAAGATGACACCAAGCTAAAGATATTAGCAGCTATTCAATCTTTAAGATAAGACTGGGTAGATTTGAGAATCAACGTCCCATGTCTGGCAAAGACCCAAAGCCAGTTCCCGCGATGAGTTGCTTTCATAACAGAATTATGATTAACCTTTTTATTGTATGGACATGATCAGTTACAGCTCCAGCAACTACATATTATACGCAAATGCTTAGGAAGGCGTGGAACAACAATGCCAGGGCATTACAATTTAATGCACGCAGTCAAAAGCTGACAAAGAAGCGATTATGAGAGTAGACTACAGCAAACAGCTGGTCTTTTTTGGAACACACTGGCTGTGAAAGCACCGAGAAGCAGAGCCATTTTCATTTTGGCGGCCATTTTATTCCCCCCCCCCCCTCCCATACTGGTCCAACAGAGGAGCACCTTCTTTTAGAGGCTCCGACAGCTTTGATGTTGCACGGACCGCTACAGGAAATCCTTCCTACCACAGACAGTAAAACTTTTTAACACGTCATCACTGGGTGCTAGATAAGACTCTGAGACATCACAACTGCACTAAGTGCAACTTGCAAAAAAGGTTTATTTACATATTTATCATTACTAGTTAAGTAGTTGCACATTTTTGTATTCCCAACTTGTAAATATTCAAATATTTTTTGCTGTATTTTATCCTATTATTTCATGTATTTTGTATGTATGTATATTGTATCCTACTATTTCATTTATATTTGGTGCTGTGTGACTATTTTCCTGCTGTAACACTATAATTTCTCATTTTGTTGTGATCAATATATATCAATCTATCTATCTATCTATCTATCTATCTATCTATCTATCTACCTATGTTCGTGTAATCAAAAAAAGGAATCAAACCCTTTTCAAAATGAAACACCCAGGTTTATGGTGAATTTGGCTGTCTTGGCTTGTCAGCTGTGTCTAAAGCGAGACAGACGACCAGGCACACAGAGAGACCGGCAGACAACAGAGAGAGAGAGAGAGAGAGAGAGAGAGAGCTCTATATGACAGAGCTGTGACCGATCTGTTTATTGCGAGAGCTGCTTCTCGAGGTGGGCTCAGGGGACTTTCAAAGCTCTGTCTCAAGATTGGCTGAAAGAGTTGTGTCATACTTTCCCACCATTGCCTCGGATTACCGCAGGTTGTTACAAGGTGCTGTTACTAGCTCCCTGTGTGTCAGGGAGGTTTTAGTTTCTAGCACTCCTCCAGTTGACCAACGGCAGATCTCCTTACCAAGGCAGGTGGGCAGATTTGGCACCCCAAACCAGCAACTGTACTGCTGTGGGCATATGCGCTTCGCTGCATCTCCCTCAAGTGTTGGACAAGGCCAAACCAAAACCAAAAGTAACGCTTTGGAAAAGGGGGGGGGTCGTCATTGCCCCTTCGACGAGATGTCACCACAATTTGCTTGGAGCTTCGGTGAGCTTTGGACCTACTCCGGAGAAGGTGCTCAAAAGTGCCAATGGAAAAACCCTAAAGGTGTGGGATCTTTATATGGCTAGATTAAGTTGTTGCCCCAGGCAAAAAATAGTTTCAGACTTTCAGAGGTTCAAAGGTGTTTCAAAGGTGTATAAAGTTACCATGTGAATATGGTACAGTGCACAGAGCAGAGTATACATGGTAGCTTCAGTATATGCCCTGATACCAGTCTGTTTACTGTGCGTAAATGAGTGTGTGGTAATTTGATTTAGCACAATTTTATCAAGAAAGCATCCTCCAAAATCCCCAGTGTAAAACATAACACAATATACCTGTAAAGAGATGTTATCTAAACCCAATATACCCTATATATACTGAATGTTACTCTCCCAAGCCTTTAATCCTCAACAAATAACGGTCTTAGAAGCATACCTTGTACTGCCCCTTCTTTGGTCCATTGAAGACAAAAAGGAGGCTGTGGAGGGGATAACATCAAAAATAAAGCTTTATACGTTTTGAAAAAGTAGAACACTTTGATTAATGGTTGAGTGCTTAAACTTACCTCCCTGGTCATCTTGTAAAAGAGAAGCCAAGGCAAATTGTCTGATTCTCTCTTTTGCATTTTTCACTTTGGTGTGATCTCTTCCCTGAGAGACGGGCCTTTGTTCGATTGCCTCTTGATAATCCTCTGATAAAGTGTCTGCTGATCAAGAGATGTCCACTTTGTAATCTCCAAATCCACAGGTAATTATAGCGCAATCTACAGATAATCTAATCTCTTATCTTTCCCGCAGGAGACGTAGTGAGACATGAGAGTGACAGGAGGAAAAGCTTAGGACAAAGTCAGGAGGGAGGAAATGCGTTTGCCATTTGTAAGACTACATGTAGTTTGTTTTTAGTATTTTATAATAACTTTCTTAGTCTCTTTCAGAGTCCACCAAAGATGCAATATATGGTTCACAGTTTAGTTTGTAAGGTTTGAAAAAGTGTCAGTTTTCTATTGTTCTCCCCTAATTTTACTACTTCAGGAAGTGTTAATGTATTTTGTGAAAATACTGTTTACTGTGATATTTTTGGCCACACTAATTATAGCGTGAAAATTGGTTACTGGCTCATTCCTACTGTAAACACTGATGTTTGGCTAAAAACTAATAATTAAAAAGGGGTTTAGCTACAAAACAGCTCACTTTTTCTCATGGTTTTGTCCTTGTGTCAAGTTTCTGTTTTAGTTGGTTTCATGTTTTCTATTATTTTTCATTGGCTTCCTGTTTTATTTTGAAATCCTGTTTTTCTTTATTCACTTCACTTGCCTTCCTTCCTTCCTTTGTCTGCTTTCCCACCGGACCGTCCCCGCCCCTGATTCGTTTCACCTGTTGGTTTTCAGCTTCTCCAGTCCCCGTGCTTAAATACTCACCATTCCCACTTACCTTAGGGTGACCAGACATCCCCGGTTTCCGGGGACAGTCCCCGATATTGGCTACCTGTCCCCGGCTGGATCTGTTCCGGAAATGTCCGGTTTTCACTGTGACTGAAAGACCCGAAATTGGAATGAAGAAAGAAAAAAACTGACAAAACGTACGATAATCGCACACCCAACACACGCAGGCTCCAGGCAGCCAGAGCCAGCGGTGCTCAGAGAGGTTTTAGAGCCGTGTGTTACGATGCTAAAATCACTGATTATTTACATGGAGTCTGGTTGGTTTAGCGAACGCAATTTCGCGGGACTTTTAGTTTTAAAAAGGATCTTAATCTAACAGAAAGGTTGACCTCCTTAGAAATCCTTTCGATAATGTTGTCAGCACTTAGATATTAATCTGAGTCTGTTAGCAGCTAAACGAGCATTTTTATACTTTCATCTTATCCTATTAAGACTTTTATCTGAAATATTAGGACTATAAGGACTTTCTATCTTGAAATATTAGGACCTTCTATCTTGAAATATTAGGACTATTAGGACTTTCCATTTTGAAATATTAAGACTTTCTATCTTGAAATATTAGGACTTTTTATCTTGAAGTAT
>NC_045744.1:31511500-31521484 GCF_008692095.1 Etheostoma spectabile | reverse complement strand
TCTTATTTACCCTCCAAAACAATTAAATTTTTATTTTTGTAAAACTTCAAACGGGGAACACGAGACCTAGAGCTGGTTCTTATTAGGGCTGAGCCCCCCCCCCCCCAAGGTATGTCCTAGACCCCCCCTGCGCTACTTCACAAAAATACTCCACTCCACTACAACCCCTCAAGATAGAAAGTCCTAATAGTGATTTCAAGATAAAAATCCATCCTTATCCTCAGATAAATTCCTAATATTTCAGATAGAAAGTCCTAATAATTGCAAATGGAAGTCCTACTAGTCTAATATTTCAGATATAAGGTCCTAATATTTCATATATAAAGTCCTATAGTCCTATAGTTCAAAGATCAAAGTCTTAATTTTCAAGATAGAAATTCTAATTTTCATAATGTTTTAATGTTTCTGAACTCTGACAGCTTTTGCTTTACTTCTCAAGGCTTGTTTTCGGCACCCGCTCATTGAGATCAGACACCAAAACTGACTGAGGACATATTTTCCTTTGACATAGCAGTAATAAACAGATCGCTGCACTGTAAGTTAATAGGATAATTGTCCCGGTTTTTATTTACGTTCATAACAGTGCTCGTTTAGCTGGCTAACAGACTCAATTACTATTCTAAGTGTCTGACAACATTTCGAAAGGAGTTCTAAGGAGTCAACTTTCTTGTGAAGGATAACTCCTTTTATAAAACATAAAAGTCCTCGAATTGCGTTCGCTAAACCACACCATGCCTCTAGTAAATATCAGTGATTTTAGCATCGTAACACACGCTGTCTAAACCTCTCTGAGTCACCGCGGCTCTGGCTGCCGGACCTGCGTTGTGTTGGTGGTGGAAGGCGACTTTTGATTGTTAGTTTTTTACGTTTTTCTTTCTTTCATTCCATTCGGTCTTCAGTCACATGAAACCGGGACATTCTCCGTGGGACAGATCCACCGGGGACAGGTTCCAAATCGGGACTGTCCCCGGAACCACCGGGATGTCTGGTACCACCCTAATGTATTGGGAAGGGTTAGTATTTAAGCCGGGGACTGAGATAGGCTGAAACCCAACATGTGAAACGAATCAGGGGCGGGGACGGTCCCCGTGTGGAAAGCAGACAAAGTAAGGAGGCAGGGAGTAATAAAAAGAAAACGATTTCAAAATACAACAGGAGCCAATGCAAAATAATAGAAAACATGAAACCAACTAAACAGAAACTTGACACAAGGACAAACCATGAGATAAAAAGTAGCTTTTTGTAGCTAACCCTTTTTAATTATTAGTTTTTTAGCCAACATCGTGTACGATAGATGAGCGTACCAATTTTCACGCTCATAATTAGTGTGGCCAAAATATCACAGTAACATTAGGTTTCACAAAATACATTAACACTTCCTGAGTAGTAAAATTAGGGGACGAACAATAAGAAACTGACACGTTTTCAAACCGTTACAAACTAACTGTAAACCATATATTGCTCTTTGGTGGACTCTGAAAGACCTAAGAAACGTTATTATAAAATACTAAAAACAACTACATGTGTCTTCACAAATGGCAACCGCATTTCCTCCCTCCGACTTTGTCCTAAGCGTTTCTCTCCTGTCACATCTCAGTGTCCACTACGTCTCCTGCGGGAAAGATCAGAGATTAATTATCTGTGATTGCGCTATATATTACCTGTGGCTTTTGAGATTACAAGTGGCACATCTCGTTGATCAGCAAATACACTTTACTCAGATCGGATTATCAAGAGCGTCAATCGAACAAATCCCGTGCTCTCAGGTAAGAATCACACAAAGTGAAAAATGCCAAAAGATAGACTCAGACAATTTGCCTGGCTTCTCTTTTACAAGAAGACCAGGAGGAATGTCCTTATACTCCCCATTATCAAGTGTTCTACTTTTTCAAACGGTAAAGCTTTATTTTTGATGTATCCCCTCCACAGCCCCTTTTGTCTTCAATGGACCAAAGAGGGGCATTACAAGGTATGCTTCTAAGACCGTTATTTGTGGAGATTACAGGCTTGGGAGAGTCAACATTCAGTTATATGAGGTATATTGGGTTAGATATACATCTCTTTACGTTAAATTGGTGTTATGTTTTACACTGGGGATTTTGAGGATCTTCTTGATAAATTGTGCTAAATCCAAATTACCACCGCAGGACTCATTTACCACAGTAAACAGATGGTATCAGGCATCTACTGAGCTACATGTATACTCTGCTCTGTGTGCACTGTACCATATCACTGGTAACTTTATACACCCTGAAACACCTTTGACCTCGACAGTCTGAACTATTTTTGCCTGGGCAACAACTTAATCTAGCCATATAAAGATCCACAACCTTTATGGGTTTTTTCTTGGCACTTTTGCGTCAACCTTCTCCGGAGTAGTCCCAACAGCTCACCGAAGCTCCAAGCACATTGTTGTGACATCTCTGCGAAAGGGGGCAATGACGACACCCCCCCCCTTTTTCAAAGTCGTTACTTTTTGGTTTTGGTTTTGGCCTTGTCCAACACTTTAGGGAGATGCGCGAAGCGCATGTTCCCACAGCATACAGTTGCTGGTTTGGGGTCCAATCGGCCCACCTCCCTTGGTAAGGAGAGCTGCCGTTGGTCACTGGAGTGAGTGCTAGAAACTAAAACCTCCTGCCACAGGGAGCTAGTAACAGCACCTTGTAACAACGCTGCGGTAATCCGAGCATGTGGGATAAGTTGCACAACTCTTTCGCCATCTTGATAAAACCAGAGCTTGAAAGTCCCCTGAGCCCACCAATCGAGAAGCAGCTCTCCGCCAATAAACAGACTCGTCACAGCTCTGTCCACTATTAGAGCTCTCTCGTCTCTCTCTCTCTCTCGTCTCTCCGTTTGTCTGCCGTCTCCTTCTGTGTGGCCTGGTGTCCTGTCCGCGTTTAGACACAGCTGACAAGCCAAGACAGCCAAATTCACCATAACCTGGGTGTTTTCTTTCATTTTGAAAGGGTTTTTGTATTCTTTTTTTGATTACCGAACGAGGTAGATAATATATAGATAGATTAGATAGATAGTAATTATCTAATTTGACACAACAAATGATAAATTATAGTTGTTACATGCAGGAAAATATATCCACACAGCACCCAAATAAATGAAATAGTAGGATCAATAACATAACACATCCAATAAGAATATATGATAAGGATACAGCAACAATTTTGAATATTTACAAGTTGGATACACAATGTGCAACTCTTAACTTAAGCTAATAAATGTAAATACAAACCTTTTTGGGCAAGGTGCACTTAGTGGCGTTTGTGATGTCTCAGAGTCTTATCTATGCACCCGTGATGAGTGTTAAAAAGTTTACTGCTCGTGGTAGGAAGGATTTCCTGTAGCGTCCGTGCAACATCAAAGCTGTCGGAGCCTCTAACAGAAGGTGCTCCTCTGTTGGACCAGTATGGGGAGGGGGGTTGGGGAAAAAATGGCCGCGCAAAATGAAAATGGCTCTGCCTTCCTCGGTGCTTTCACCGCCTGTGTTTCCAAAAAGACCCGCTGTTTGCTGTAGTCTACTCCCATAATCGCATTCTTTGTCAGCTTTTGACTGCGTGCATTAAATGTAATGCCCTGGCATTGTTGTTCACACGCCTTCGCTAGCATTTGCGTATAATATGTTATTGCTGAGCTGTAACTGATCATGTCCCATGCAATAAAGGTTAATCATAATTCTGTTATTAAAGCAACTCATCGCTGGGACCGGCTTTGGTCTTTGCCAGACTGGAGACGTTGATTTCTCAAATCTACCCAGTCTTATCTTAAAGATTGAATAGCTGCTATAATCTTTAGCTTGGTGTCATCTTGTTCTTGGTCATCCTGCCATAGCATTGGATCTGTTCTTTCTTAGGGGCAGGTTTCCCTGACCTCGTCCCTGCTACATACCAGATGTACTCGCAGGTCGGCGCCCTTGTATTCCCTTCAAACATCTGCCTTCATTCAACCGGGTTAGTGGAGGCCGAGCTGCTGTTCCCCACTGCAGACTGCTACAACACGCTTAGCTCTTGAACGGTGGGTTTTTTTTTTTTCAAAGCGCTCATAGAAATACAGCTCAATGTCTACCCCCCCCGTACAATGGGAGCATTCCAATGGCATCTTGGGGGGTCATGGTAAGAACACACACCTTGATGGCCCTTTTCCCAGCAGCTATATCTATCTGCCATCTATATTAGAATGTGACTGAACGTCCCCATGTTACATCGATATATGAATGAATCAAACAACGCTGACCATTCGGCGAACGGGATAACACAACAAATCCGCCACACACATAATTTGTATTATATATTTAATAGTATCACACTTGAAATGGATTACCCCTACAAGAGTATAAAAAGAATGGAAATAAGCACTTTTCACAGGAACCTGTAAACCCCCATTACTGCAAAGACAGTGGCTACTGAAGAGACAGCACAAGCAAATGCCAATTCAGATATCTTTTAGGTTACCAACAACAAACATTGTAATTATCAGAGAGCACACTTTGCCAGCGCTGTCGCATAGTGAATGCCACTTGTGTTAAACCAGGATAGCATATATACCACTTAAAAAGGGAGAAGGGGTTTACCAACCAACCTAACCTCTTTTGCGTTAGGCGTCCCTAAACACAGTTAAGGTAACGTATTACAAGTGAGAGGAAGGCCACCCACCTATCGCTTCTGAGCTGAAAATGTCCCCGGATTTTGTCTGAGAAATCTGGTCACCTTAACTTACCTGTGCCAGATTGTAGTTGTACGCAAGCAACTCTCTCCAGCGTTTATTCCTAGTTGTCACTTCACAATGTGAGTCGAGTGCAGATTTAAGTTGCACATGCTCAGATTTAAAAGGTTTACGGCATAATGTGTCATACTGAAATTTGTGAACTTCATGAAAAAATAAACTTCTCATTAACAGAAGATAGAAATCATTTAAAACACGTTTTAGCTATCTATGGTTGATACAAAACACCATTCAAGTGACAGCCTTTGTTGTGTTTGATTGCTAGTTTGTAACTACGCTAGCAGTCATTTCAAAAACGTTTTAGCTATCTATGGTTGTTTGGTTGCTACATAACAGAAGATGGACATCATTTCAAAAATGTTTTAGCTATCTATGGTTGATATAAAAAGGCCATTCAAGTGACAGCTTTTGTTGTGTTTGATTGCTAGCTTGTAGCTAAGCTAGCAGTAATTTCAAAAACGTTTTGCTATCTATGGTTGTTTTATTGCTAACTTTAGCCCAAAACACCATTCAAGTGACAGCCTTTGTTGTGTTTGATGCTAGCTTGTAGCCAGCAGTGAACTAACTTGGTTAAGTAGGGCCATTTTTACTGTATTGACATTACAAAAGTCTCTTGTTAGCATCTTATATGCTACTAGTTGCAAAGTGACGACCTTAACCGCTATTGCATGTTGTTGCCATATGGCAACAAATTCTTTTTCTTAGTGTTTTTCACAATAAACCATGTAAATCGCATTGTTTTTTTTTTTATTGTGCTATGGTTTTTATTTGTGAAGTTTACTCATTGATGACTTCACATACCACATAATCCTGTCCCCCCCCCTTTTCCGGACATGTGCCACAATAAGCTCACGCTCCAGGTCAGCCCAAAATGTCGTTTGTTTTTCTCAATTTTAGAAGCATTTCTGTGAAAAACAAATCAACTGTTATCTGGAATAAGTAAACTTTATTTTCATCATTTAAACCAGTTAAAATTTTGTATTTTTCTGTAAAAGGCTAAAATTAATTTGTGCCATATGGCAAACATTATGCAAATATTGACGTGAAATGTGACATTTTGCCTAATGGCCTCAATTGAATACTATAACTGTTTAGGCTACTCAACACTATGTTTGCAATTATTTATAATATTTTAAAAGACACACATAAATGATTTATATTTGGTATTCCAGCCATTTGTGAATTATATATTTTCTAAATTATTAATTACACACTAATGTAAAGGATTGCTCACCAATAAAACAGTGAGTATATTCCAAAGGAAAGTCATAGTTGGGAAGATTCAAATTATCTGTTTGCTAATGACATGTTATAGTCATAGAACCCTTCTGGTTTTAAATAGGGAGTCCTAAAGAAGATTATGTACGAAATAGGTTTTCAGTGGCCATATACGTTCAGAAATTGTGTTTAGTCAGTGTGTTGGATGTATTTGCCCCTAATTCAAGTACATTGTATCCGTGGTTCTTCAGGTGTATGACAGACTTATTACCAGTGTTATTAAATAATTACTCAAAAACTTACAATAAAACTCAACTAATTGGACTGTGAACCATGGGGGCTATCATGTTGACGCATATAAGTTGAATTGTTTTGGTAATATTTCACTACAAAGCATGTTTTTAAAGATAATGATTTTAGCACTTTCCCGAATGACGCGTTGTGGGCCCATATTGCAACAATTACCAATACCCCCACTTCATTTTTTAAAAAAAGTTTCTTTGCAGTTGCAGTATTTCAGCTCCGGCGTAATAAAAACAAACACTTCGAAGAACATTTTTACCATGTTTAAAAAATAATTTCCCAAATGCAATAGGAGGATTTTATGCGCGAAAACTCTGCACTCGACTGTACATCGGGGGCAGTGACACTAGTGTTTGTTTTCCCAGCGGGTTTTATCCGACTTTTGCTTTGTTCTGACCACGTTATTGCCCTGCCACTTCTGTACTTCACCTGCATTGTTCTCTGAACACTAAACAATTCCTGTGATTCCCTGTCTGAGTGGTGCTTTGAGTGCGTATTGGTATCGTGACACCATTTACATTGACCTGTTGGGTTTTCATGATCGGGCGATCTGTTGATGATGCCCAAGTGTCCTGATCCACTTGTACTTTTTTATGTGATTTTGCTCTCCTTCCCAGATTCCCTAAATTACTTTGAGTGATTCAAAGAATGAACTATGTAAAACTCAGGGAAAATAAACAATTTAGGTGCTAAACTTAATGTATCTGTTTGATTTTCAGAGTGGGGCGAAGCACCAGTCCCTTCATACACCACAATATCCATAGATACTTGTAATACTTATACAAAATTTCAACAAATAACATATGAGAGAATTCTAATTTTTCCTTCCTTCTTAAAATACATTTTTTTCTTTTTAAAAGATATTTTTGGGGCTTCAGCCTAGTATTTTTGACAAGGACAGTTATAGATATGAAAGGGGAGAGAGAAGTAAGACAATGCAGCAAAGGGCCACAGGTGGGTCGAAACTGGGTATGCTGCGTCAGGAGCACCCGCTCTCCCACTGAGACTAAACTGGGACCTCTTCTTAAAATAACATTGTTGACACACGACAATTTAATCTGGCACATTGTGTTAGAGTCTGAAATGTGGGTGGTAGATATTGGGAATGACCATTTTTTCGTGGTGTTGGGTGGGGGGTTGGGGTGTTTTGGGAGTGGGTGGTGAGTGTCGGTGGCGTTTCTCGGTCTGGGTGTGTGAGTGGGAGGGAGTGGTGTCGTGGTCTCGTCCGTGCCCGACGCTCCACAGGCTGCAGAGCAGAGGAGGTCAGGGCTTCGGTTGTCTGCCGACAGGGGCTTCCGGGGATGGGAGCAAAATGTGTGGCTCTAGTGGAGTTTGTGTCGTTGGTGGGGATGTTGTGGCCTGTTAACCTGCACAGTCGCCAGGGCGGGGGGGGCGCTAAGAGCCGGAGTCTGCGTGTGTGGGAGAAGTAGAGCAGGTGGTGGGGGGGGGGTGGTGCCACGGGAAAAGTGACGGTTTGAGGGGGGGGGCGGGTCTTGAGGGGGGACGCGTGGGGAGTTATTGCCCTGAGAGATCGTGGGGGCCAGGGTAAGGGGGAGGGTGCGTCTGGGGGGGCCGGTCAGGGGAGAGGATCCAGCCGCAGGTAGAACCCAACACAACGAAAGAGGAAGGAAGGGTGCAGGCATGATAGGCAGTATTACAGAGGGAGAGGGTGAGGGGGGTGTGTGGCAGAGTAGTAATGAATCAAAGTCGCGGGCAGAGTATTGCACATGTCTAATTTAGGCACAGGGGTGTTTGTATGGTTGCACGCAACAGGTCAATGGTCTAGTGGGTCATGGGGAAGAAGATAACAAGACAGTGGGGAGGGTGGGTGTGTGGTGTGAGTGGGGGGGGTGGATGGGGTGGGTGGTTCACACCCTTAGAGGGAGGAGGACTTAGAGGTAGTGTGAAGGGTTCGGCCCAGGCAGACGGAAGGTGCGGTGGGAAGTGGACGGGTGCTTGTGCTATGATCAACGAGCCTGGTGAGCGCGGGAGTGTACGTTCGAGCGTCAAATTGGCGGGCGTGACCGGGCCGTGGGTCGGAAGCTGGCCGTGGGGCAGGTGGGGATATGGGGGACACGACCTGAGTGCGGGGAAACAGGAAATGAGCGAGTGAAGAGGGTGGGTGTTGGTGGTGTGTCAGGGGGGCCAGGGGGGTGCCTTGCTGGTGGCCAGTGGTCCCACCAGGGGGGTACGGGTTCGGACGGTCATCATCTCCTTCACAATGGGGGTGGAAGGTTGTGATCCGCGGTGGTGCATCTCTATCCGGGGCGGGGGCCGTGGAATGGAATGTGGGGTTTAGTGTGCAGCGTACGGGGGATGCTATGTGCGGGGTGTAAAGGATCCAGTGGTTAAGTAGTGAGGAGGGGGGGCAAAGAGCGGGGTGTGGGGGGGTGCTACCAGATGGTGGTCGGGGCGAGGCAAACAGGGGGGAGATCGGAGAGTGAGTGGGGCACAGAAGGGTTGAGGGGGGCGTGGTGGGGGGGGGAGTGCCCCGCGAGGGGGTCTGGGGGGCGTGGCTGTGGGGGGCCGAGGAAAGCTCCTTGGTGTACCGGGTGTGGTGGTCCAATCTGGGGGTGTCGGCAAGGGGAGGTACCAACAGAAAAGCGCGAGGTATTGCAGCTAGTAGCTCCTCGTTGTAAAATGGCACCCATGATGATTTTTTGCCATCAGTGCTGAAGTGATTGAGCCTGAGCGAATCCAAGGTAGAGCAACTATGTGGCCAATGTAGAGGTATGACCAAACAGTTGCATTGAAAAAGGGGCCATATAAACAGTTATACTTTTTTTTTTCTTCTAAATGTCATCCCAGTACAAGCGTCGGATGTAGTGCCTCGATGTGCATGTTCAAAACCACTTGGATGACTAGTCAAATAAACATTTTTTTAGTTTTTGCAGTTTTTGTGTGATGTATGTACAGAGAAATAAAGTGGTTGCATTGTTCTGTTTCAAGTTTAACAAAAAGTGCATTAGAATAAGAAAGAATATCTTGATTGGTCATTTACACAAGTGCAGTACCTGTGCAACGGCGCGTTTTAGTGTCGACACAAAATCTAAAAATCTAAAATATCTAAATTAGGATGAGCGAGTACAGCATTATCTGTATCGTTATCTTTATGTGTTTTACCACATGAATTATCTGTCGCCGCTCCGTACTACGACGGCGGGGCCTAAACCGGAAGTGGTCATATTTAACCGAAGTGGGTCGGTTCTCTTGAAAGTTGCTTGGCGTTAACCGGTATGTATTTAAGCATGCATTGATGATTGATCACAAATTTTTATAATTTATTGCTGATTAGAAAACTATTGACATGACAGCATCAGCTTCAGATCAATGGTGTTGTCATGGTAACAAACAAACTATTACGAACGGTTTTGCAAACTGACTACACACATGCGGTTGCCAATTATGAGTAACAATGTAATGAACAAGATTGTCATACTTAATATAACTTTCTTTTAATGATCATTGTGACAAAAAAGTGTTTTTTGGGGTTTCTTATTTTATTTTTTTAATTCCCACCAGGTCTAATTTGTGTGTGTGTGTGTGGTGTGGGGTGGGGGTGTGTGTTGTGTGGTTGTGTGTGTGAGTAAGAGAGAGACCAGAGAGAGAGGGGGCCGGGGCAGCTGACACGTAAAAAACAAAAAATCGGAGTTGCTTTACACCAAGCAGCACTCTGACACCCACGTTCACACCGAAATTACTGGTTACGAAGATGACCTACAAAACCCA
>NC_045744.1:31505499-31511475 GCF_008692095.1 Etheostoma spectabile | reverse complement strand
ATAGAGAGAGAGAGAGAGACGAGAGAAGAGAGTTTTGTGTGTGAACATGAGAAAGTTATGGTGATAAAACTGATTCACATATCAGGAGGAGTGCAGTTAGGTCCTAGGCTCACGAGGACCCTCTGGAGAGCCTGGTACGAGCTGGTTTTTGCAGGTCAAACAGAAGAGCTTGTTTATCCCGTATGTGCTGCGTCTCGTGACGAATCGCTCGCACAACCGGACGCCCTTCTGTACAACGTAACACCGAGACACAAACACACACATCATACAGGTTCCTGAAAATTACATGTTCACAATCACATGATTGCGCAGGTGCAACCGTTATTTTAAAGCAGAAGGAGAAAGGATTCAATATTCCTGAGATAGAGCTGGCGGTTACATTACTACGCACGGGGGGCACTACCGATACACAACAATCTGAGAATGCGGACGTTCTGCTTCTCTTCTTTTCTCACTATCAGCCTGGTAACTGCCTACAGCTGGACGGTTCAACAAACACAACACGGTGCCAAAACTAGTACTGTGTTGGCTTGGAAACATTGTACGTTGTTAGCTGTATGGCCCACTTGATGTGCTAACTTGTAGCACAAAAATCTGAACCTGCCTGATACATTTTTTCTCGTAGTTTCATCGTCCACATTCATATTTTTTTCCTACACCGCGCTCACGTGTTTTGTTTTCTTTCTTCTTTCTTTCTTTCTGTGACTTCACATTAAGCAAGGGCAGCACCTCACTATTGCACTGTGGGTCAGTTGTTTCCAAAAGCCCCGACTCCCGTCCTCAGGGTCTCGTTTTGGTCATCAACTCAAGGTATTCAGCTGCTGCCAGGAAAAAGAAACAGAGGAGAGAAGAACTACAAGAATCACATTTAAAAAATGAATGAGATTTAATGACAACTAATATTGTTGGCTCTACTATAGGTGCAGCTACACACCCACACAAAAATGTGCAAATTGCAACGTGAAACTACCGTTAGAAACACAATGGACCCAAAGCGATAAAACCTACAGGCGACCATTTTCTTGGAAGGACGCTTAACCCACGCCCAAATATGCGCACTTAAGGTTTTCCTTCTACAAAGCTAGGAAACACGCTAGCGTGTACACACACACACACACACCCACACACACACACACACACAACACCACACACACACACACAACACACACACACACACACAACACCACACACACCCACACACACACACCCCTGGTGTTGTGCCTCGTCCAGGTTTCCCCCGGCCCCCAGAGACAGCGGGCGATGGCGTATCTTAGGCTTCATCTTCTCTCCGACCTAACTCCCTCCGCCAGCCGCAGACCTGAATAGGAAGGAGGAACCGAGAGAGAACGATAGAAACAACAAGAAGACGTAGAGAGACCGGGGGACAGAGAGAGACGGATGTAGACAGAGAGAGACAGAGAGGACGGAGGGAGACAGAGAGAGACCCTGAGAGAGAACAGAGAGGACGGAGGGACCAGAGAGAGACGGTGAGAGACAGAGAGAGAGAGACAGAGAGAGACATAGAGAGACGGAGAGAGACAAAGAGAGACAGAGATAGACAGAGAGAGACAGAGAAGACAGAGGAAGACGAGAGAGACAGAGGTACAGTGAGACACGGAGAAGACAGAGAAGGACGAGAGCGACAGAGGGAGACAGAGAGAGACAGAAAGAGACGGAGGCGACCACAGAGACGTAGAGAGACAGAGTGAGAAGGGAGACGGAGATAGACGGGAGAGACTGATAGAGACAGAGAGGAAACGGAGAGGAGAAACGAGAGATCTGAGAGAGACGATTGGAGACGAGATCACAGACAGAGACTGAGAGAGACAGCCAGAGACCGGAGAGAGACAGAGGTAGACGAGATAACAGAGGGAGACGGAGATAGACGGATAGAACAGCGAGACGGAGAGAGACAAGAGAGACAGAGAGAGACCCAAGAAGAGAGACGGAGAGAGACAAAGAGAGACAGAAGAACAGAGGAGCCGGAGAGATATTTAGAGAGACAGAGGAGACAGTGGAAACGGAGGAGACAGAGAGAGACGGAGAGAGACAGAGAGCCCGAGAGAAGACGGAGAGAGACAGAGAGAGACAAGAGAGAGACCGAGGAGACAGAGAGAGACAGATAGACAGAGAGAGATGGAGGAGAGCAGGGAGACAGTGAGAAACGGAGAGATGACAGAGAGAACGAGAGAGCAGAGAGACAAGAGAGACGGATAGAGACAGAGAGAGACAGAGAAGAGACAGAGAGACAGAGATAGACCGAGAGAGACAGAGAGACAGAGAGAGACAGAAAGAGACGGTGTGAAGATCTGATCACATGTTAACTTTTTACCGGCTCATCTGAAACTGCAGTCAATGACTTCTGTTGCAGCTGGAAGCGACTAGTGCTGAGCCCAGGCCTCACATTATCCATCTTTCTCTCTTTGTTCCCCTTTGTCTCCTGTCTTTTTCATCCCCGCTGCCTCGAACCAAAAGATCTCATGTTTCCCTCTGCTCTTCAGTTTGTCTCAGATTTTTCATCTCCCCTGCTGGGCATGCACACAGTCGTGTTCGGGTTTATTAGTTCTCATAGCTCTCAAATTTGAGCAGAAATCTCATCAAACATCAAGTTTTTGGTGTCTCTGCCGCTCTTTCTGTCTTGTGACGTTCGATCTGTGTTTCCTTCCATCGGCTTGGGGAGGTTTAATTGGACCCGCATGGATGTTTTCTCCAGCGCTGTCCTTGCTTCACTCTGCTTGTTGAATTCATGATCATTAATCCACAGGATCTGTGAGTTTAGTGACAAGTCCCCCGTTACCGTTGTTCCTCACAGACCTGATAAAGCCTAAGAGTTCATAATAGACCCAAACTCCCTAACCTTTTTTTCCTCCACTTTTCCCCAACTTATCTGTAAGTGAAACATTTCTATTCTACGGAAGACACACAAGGTTAAGTGGACCGTATATTAACCCAGATACATTTCTTTCCAATTCTTTTCCTAATTATAGTCTCTGATTGCATCAGACCACGTACTGTATGTCATTGAGTATTCACTTCGCTGCTCTACCTTATTCTTAATTACTGTTCACCATACAACTCCTTATTATGTAAAATACTGTAAAAAAAAAAAAAATCCTTAACTATGTAATACCATAAACCCGCTGGTACCTCCCTCTCTTCATCTCTCTCTATCTCGATCAGCCCTGCCCTGATTGGTCCAAACAGCTCTGGTTCGAGCAGAATTACTCCACAACGGATCAGTCCAGACCGAAATTCCCGTCGGCTAAGTTTTGCTTTCATCACAGGCTAATAGTTGGGGTCAGCACTTCTGGGCGTCTAGATTTTTGTCACACACTGATCCAGCAGATTGACGGTTTTTGGTGTTAACGAAATGATCCTGATGTGTTTTTTAACTTTAAATGTATCTGTTGCTTATTTTAGCCACAACATTTTATAGAGAAGAAATACTAAACAAAGTGGAGAGAAAGAGAGAGAAGATGCTTTCTCTTTTCCTCGTCTTCGTTCTCTTTCCTTGCCACTGTTTCACAAATAATTTATAATGTTTTGTTTATTGTTCCCATAGTTTACAATTTACCTCTGTTTTGTTAGTACTCCTACACACAGGCCTGACAGACACACACACACACACACACACACACATGCTCAGGACCTATTTCATGCAACAAAGGGAGAGATGTCAGACATGAGTGGTAACTGCCAAGTGACTGGACCTTGGGGGGCGCTGGCATCTCTCCAGCTACTGATCCACACTTTGTACTTGGTCCTAAGGGGCTTGAACCAGCACAACCCTACGTCCCACCACTCCCTACGGACTAAGCTAACTGTTTACCCCCAAAAACCATGCGCATGTGGGAACTGTTTAATTGAATCTGGTCAGGATTCTAGTTTCTCACCTTCCTGAAGTTACATCACCTCAGCCTGGGCTACGTTTTGCAGGGCGTGTGTGTCCTTAACAGAAACAGTCGCCGGCTTCCGTTAGGCGAGAGTTTTTGCTATCAGGTCGTTGTTCTGTGCCGCCACGACTCATGTGCTGCTCCTGGAAGACCACGCCCGCTCGTACTTCCCCCAGAGCTTCGTAGGTCATTCCCGGTTTCCGTAGGCTCGGCCCTGGCTCCTCACGCACCCCGTCTGCTCGGCTATATCCAAGCCCTCTGGTGCCATGTAGCAAGGCCGCCCCGTTACTTAAAGTCTAGTTCGGCATTTCCAGAAATTGCTTTTTTGAGTTTCTTGCATAGAGTTATATGAGAAGATTGTACACTCCCTGTCGCTTTAATAGAAACTATCGCCAGATCTGTATCTTTAAGATTGGAATACAGGGGGAAACAGCTGCTTGGTGTGTCTGAGTTAGTCTCCGCTTGCCGACCTTCATCCACATCGCTGCGGAAGAGGATCTGTCTAGTCTGGGATGGGAGAAAAACATGCTCGATTCATTGGTAATTCTTTAGAGCACTCGCATCGACATGTGGCGGTGTTGTACTTGAGCCACGGCGCCTCCGCAAAGATAGCCTTGCGAAGGAACTTGTTTTGGTGGACGTGTGTACATTCAAAGTAGTTTTAGTTGTTGCAACAGAAAACTCAGATTGGCAGATAGGTCTATCTAGCTGTCTGGATTTCCCTGGCAGAGATCTGGGACCAGTTAAACCATAGTCCTCAGAAACGTCGGAATTTAAATTCAACACAAAGAAAGCAGAGTAACGGACCTGTGGGGCTAAAGAGCGTGATCCGCAGTAATTCCGGCAAGCAATGTTATCAATCCGGAAGTGGAAACGATCCGTAGATATAGACTGTTTAAGTTAACAAATCCACCAATCAGCTGGACCTGTACAAATGGGTCATGTTTACGGGAATTTGGGCACTAAACCGGCACGTAAACCATTGCCATGTCACTCAACTGTAAGTTGAGTGAAGATGTTAGCTGCGCACTTTTGCGACAAGTGAGCCTACAAGATGCTAACTAGAGCCTTCTGTATGTCAACACAGTCAATGGATCACTCAACGAAGTTGTATTCCTCTGCTGGCTACAAGTTAGCACCAAACACACAACCGGCTTTGTCATTGAATGGCGTTTTTGAGCTTATGTTAGCATCACACAACATAGATACTACAACGTTTCTGAATGACTGCTAGCTTAGGCTACAAGCCCACCATCAAACACAGCAAGGCTGTCTAGTTGAATGGCACTTTTAGCTAATGCTAGCAATCACACATCATAATATCTAAAAAAATTCCCGAAATAGATTCCCATCTTCTGTTATTGTTTTAATGAAAAAATTGTTTCAATTTCATGGTTTTTACCAATTTTCAGATGCCTTTATCCGTAAACCATTAAATCTGAGCATGCACAACTCAATCTGCACTTGACTCACATCGGGGGTGGTAGCAGAGAAAAATAATTTGCTTGTTATTGTTGATTAAGTTTTAGATTATGGGAGTTGACCCACAAAATCCTAGCTTATATGCGAACATGGTATGTCGTAGCAGAGGGTATTTTTTCAAAACAAGGGATGTTGGACTCGCGACTGTAGGACCAAAGGGAATTTTTTTGCATCATTGAGATGGTCAGAACAATGGAGCTTCATAGAAATGACATGGCACCCCACCAGCACTTCTAAAGCTCACTGCTAACATTTTAGCTATTGTTCGTTTAATCTGTACAAAAACCGAAGTGTAACCAACTTGTTGTTTAAACGTAGAGGTTCTATCTGGACTACTTCTCAAGTGGGGACAGGGCCAAGCTAGCAGTTTCCACCAGCTCAGTCTTTAACGCCTCTATTGGCATGTTGTTGCCTATGGCAACAAATTCTTTTCTTAGTGTTTTTCACAATAAACCATGTAAAATGCATTGTTTTTTGTTTAATTGTGCATATAGGTATTTTATTTTGAAGTTGTACTCATTTGATGACTTCACATACCCACATAATCCTGTCCCCCCCCCCTTTTTCTGGACATGTGCCACACTAAGGCTCACGCTCCAGG
>NC_045744.1:31500948-31505474 GCF_008692095.1 Etheostoma spectabile | reverse complement strand
TGGGTTTTGTAGGTCATCTTCGTAACCAGTAATTTCGGTGTGAACGTGGGTGTCAGAGTGCTGCTTGGTGTAAAGCAACTCCGATTTTTTGTTTTTTACGTGTCAGCTGCCCCGGCCCCCTCTCTCTCTGGTCTCTCTCTTACTCACACACACAACCACACAACACACACCCCCACCCCACACCACACACACACACACAAATTAGACCTGGTGGGAATTAAAAAAATAAAATAAGAAACCCCAAAAAACACTTTTTTGTCACAATGATCATTAAAAGAAAGTTATATTAAGTATGACAATCTTGTTCATTACATTGTTACTCATAATTGGCAACCGCATGTGTGTAGTCAGTTTGCAAAACCGTTCGTAATAGTTTGTTTGTTACCATGACAACACCATTGATCTGAAGCTGATGCTGTCATGTCAATAGTTTTCTAATCAGCAATAAATTATAAAAATTTGTGATCAATCATCAATGCATGCTTAAATACATACCGGTTAACGCCAAGCAACTTTCAAGAGAACCGACCCACTTCGGTTAAATATGACCACTTCCGGTTTAGGCCCCGCCGTCGTAGTACGGAGCGGCGACAGATAATTCATGTGGTAAAACACATAAAGATAACGATACAGATAATGCTGTACTCGCTCATCCTAATTTAGATATTTTAGATTTTTAGATTTTGTGTCGACACTAAAACGCGCCGTTGCACAGGTACTGCACTTGTGTAAATGACCAATCAAGATATTCTTTCTTATTCTAATGCACTTTTTGTTAAACTTGAAACAGAACAATGCAACCACTTTATTTCTCTGTACATACATCACACAAAAACTGCAAAAACTAAAAAAATGTTTATTTGACTAGTCATCCAAGTGGTTTTGAACATGCACATCGAGGCACTACATCCGACGCTTGTACTGGGATGACATTTAGAAGAAAAAAAAAAGTATAACTGTTTATATGGCCCCTTTTTCAATGCAACTGTTTGGTCATACCTCTACATTGGCCACATAGTTGCTCTACCTTGGATTCGCTCAGGCTCAATCACTTCAGCACTGATGGCAAAAAATCATCATGGGTGCCATTTTACAACGAGGAGCTACTAGCTGCAATACCTCGCGCTTTTCTGTTGGTACCTCCCCTTGCCGACACCCCCAGATTGGACCACCACACCCGGTACACCAAGGAGCTTTCCTCGGCCCCCCACAGCCACGCCCCCCAGACCCCCTCGCGGGGCACTCCCCCCCCCACCACGCCCCCCTCAACCCTTCTGTGCCCCACTCACTCTCCGATCTCCCCCCTGTTTGCCTCGCCCCGACCACCATCTGGTAGCACCCCCCCACACCCCGCTCTTTGCCCCCCCTCCTCACTACTTAACCACTGGATCCTTTACACCCCGCACATAGCATCCCCCGTACGCTGCACACTAAACCCCACATTCCATTCCACGGCCCCCGCCCCGGATAGAGATGCACCACCGCGGATCACAACCTTCCACCCCCATTGTGAAGGAGATGATGACCGTCCGAACCCGTACCCCCCTGGTGGGACCACTGGCCACCAGCAAGGCACCCCCCTGGCCCCCCTGACACACCACCAACACCCACCCTCTTCACTCGCTCATTTCCTGTTTCCCCGCACTCAGGTCGTGTCCCCCATATCCCCACCTGCCCCACGGCCAGCTTCCGACCCACGGCCCGGTCACGCCCGCCAATTTGACGCTCGAACGTACACTCCCGCGCTCACCAGGCTCGTTGATCATAGCACAAGCACCCGTCCACTTCCCACCGCACCTTCCGTCTGCCTGGGCCGAACCCTTCACACTACCTCTAAGTCCTCCTCCCTCTAAGGGTGTGAACCACCCACCCCATCCACCCCCCCCACTCACACCACACACCCACCCTCCCCACTGTCTTGTTATCTTCTTCCCCATGACCCACTAGACCATTGACCTGTTGCGTGCAACCATACAAACACCCCTGTGCCTAAATTAGACATGTGCAATACTCTGCCCGCGACTTTGATTCATTACTACTCTGCCACACACCCCCCTCACCCTCTCCCTCTGTAATACTGCCTATCATGCCTGCACCCTTCCTTCCTCTTTCGTTGTGTTGGGTTCTACCTGCGGCTGGATCCTCTCCCCTGACCGGCCCCCCCAGACGCACCCTCCCCCTTACCCTGGCCCCCACGATCTCTCAGGGCAATAACTCCCCACGCGTCCCCCCTCAAGACCCGCCCCCCCCCTCAAACCGTCACTTTTCCCGTGGCACCACCCCCCCCCCACCACCTGCTCTACTTCTCCCACACACGCAGACTCCGGCTCTTAGCGCCCCCCCCGCCCTGGCGACTGTGCAGGTTAACAGGCCACAACATCCCCACCAACGACACAAACTCCACTAGAGCCACACATTTTGCTCCCATCCCCGGAAGCCCCTGTCGGCAGACAACCGAAGCCCTGACCTCCTCTGCTCTGCAGCCTGTGGAGCGTCGGGCACGGACGAGACCACGACACCACTCCCTCCCACTCACACACCCAGACCGAGAAACGCCACCGACACTCACCACCCACTCCCAAAACACCCCAACCCCCCACCCAACACCACGAAAAAATGGTCATTCCCAATATCTACCACCCACATTTCAGACTCTAACACAATGTGCCAGAATTAAATTGTCAGTGTGTCAAATGTTATTTTAAGAAGAGGTGCCCAGTTACTCAGTGGGAGAGCGGGTGCTCCTTGACGCAGCATACCCAGGTTCGACCCAACTGTGGCCCTTTGCTGCATGTCTTCTCTCTCTCTCCCCTTTCATATCTTAACTGTCCTGTGTCCAAAAATACAGGATGAAATGCCCCAAAAATATCTTTAAAAAGAAAAAAATGTTATTTTAAGAAGGAAAAAATTAGATTCTCTCACTATGTTATTTGTGTGAAATTTTGTGTAAGTATATACAAGTATCTTATGGATATTGGTGGTGTATGAAGGGATGGTGCTTCGCCAGCTCTAAAATCAAACAGTAATTAAGTTAGCAACCTTAAATTTTTATTTTGCCTGAGTTTTACATAGTCATTCATTTGAATCATCAAAGTAATTTAGGGAATCTGGTGACGAGAGAGCAAAATCACATAAAAAAAGTACAAGTGGATCGGAAACGTGGGCATCATCAGACAGACTCGCCCAGAATCATGAAAACCAACAGGTCTAATGTAAATGGTGTCACGATACAATACGCACTCAAAGGCACCACCAGACAGGAATCACAGGAATTGTTTTATGTTCAGAGAACAATGCAGGTGAAGTCAGAATGGAAGGCATACGTGTCAGGAACAAAAGCAAAAGTCGGATAAAACCGCTGGAAAACCAAACACTAGTGTAACTCCCCGATGTAAGTCGAGTGCATGATGTTTCGACGCATATCCCTCTATTGCATGGGAATTTTTACTTTTTTAAACTGGTAAAAATGTTCTTCGAAGGTTGTATTTTATTACTCCAGGAGCTGAAATACTGCAACTGCAAAGAAACTTTTTTTAAAAAAGTTGAAGTGGGGGTAGTTGGTAATTGTTGCCATATGGCCCACACGCCATCGGTGAAAGTGCTAAAAATCTGTATCTTTAAAAACATGGCTTTGTATATGAAATATACAAAACAATTCAACTTATATGGTCACATGTATAGCCCCCATGGTTCACAGTCACCAATTAGTTGAGTTTTATTGTCAGTTTTTGATAATTATTTAATAACACTGTAATAAGTCTTCAATACACCTGAAACGAAGACACACGGATCAATGTACTTGATTAGGGGCAAATAATCACAACACACTGACTAAATCACATTCTGAACGTATATGGCCACCTGAAACCTATTTCGATACATAATCTTCCTGTTAGGACTCCCTTTTAAAAACCAGAAGGGTCTATGACTATAAATGTCATTAGAGCAAACAGATAATTTGAATTTCACCAACATGATTTCCTTTGGAATTACTCATTTTTTTGGTTGAGCAATCATTTACATTAGTGTGTAATTAATAATTTAGAAATATATTAATTACCAAATGGCTGGAATAACAAAGATAAATACATTTAATGTGTTTTCTTTTAAAATATTATAAATAATTGCAAACATAGTGTTGAGTAGCCTAAACAGTTATAGTATTCAATTGAGGCCATTAGGCAAAATGTCACATTTCACGTCAATATTTGCATAATGTTTGCCATATGGCACAAATTAATTTTAGCCTTTTACAGAAAAATACAAAATTTTAACTGGTTTAAATGATGAAAATAAAGTTTACTTATGCCGATAACCAGTGATTTTTTATTCTTAAGAAATGCTTCTAAAATTGAGAAAAACAAACGAACATTTTGGCTGATCATAATGTAAATGAATTGCTCACCAATAAAAATTAGTTATTCCAAAGGAAATCATGTTGGAGCATTCAAATTATCTGTTTGTCCAATGACATTTATAGTCAATATACCCTTCTGGTTTAAATAGGGAGTTCCTAAAGGAAGATT
>NC_045744.1:31486319-31500923 GCF_008692095.1 Etheostoma spectabile | reverse complement strand
TCCATTCGTGAAAGTGCTAAAATCTTATCTTTAAAAACATGGCTTTGTAAGTGAAATATACCAAAACAAATTTCACTTATATGTGTCACATGTATAGCCCCCATGGGTTCACAGTCCCAATTAGTTTAGTTTTAATTGTAGTTTTTGATAATTATTAATAACACTGGTAATAAGTCTTTCATATACACCTGACCGAACCACGGATCAATGTACTTGAATTAGGGGCAAATAATCCCAACACACTGACTAAACACAATTCCTGAACTATATGGCCACTTGAAAACCTATTTCGATACATAATCTTCCTTTAGGACTCCCTATTTAAAAACCAGAAGGGTCTATGACTATACATGTCATTGGCAACAGATAATTTGAATTCGCCAACATGATTTCCTTTGGAATTCACTACTTTTTATTGGTTGAGCAATTCCTTTACATTAGTGTGTAATTAATAATTTAGACAATATATTAATTCCAAATGGCTGGAATAACATAAGATAATCATTTAATGTTTTTCTTTTAAATTTTAAATAATTGCAAACATAGTGTTATAGTAGCCTCAAGTTATAGTAATTCAATTGAGGCCATTGATGCAAAATTACACATCTTCACGTCAATATTTGCATAAATGTTTGCCATTGGCACAAATAATTTTAAGCCTTTTACAGAAAATCAAAGTTATAACTGTTTAAATGATGAAAAATTAAAGTTACTATTCCGATAACGTTGATTTTTTTTCTTCACAGAAATGCTTCTAACATTGAGAAAAACAAACGAACATTTTGGCTGATTCCTGGAGCGTGAGCCTTATTGTGCACATGTCCAGAAAAAGGGGGGGGGACGGATTATGTGGTAGTGAAGTCACAAATGGTACCCCTACTTCAAAATAAAATACCTATATGCACAATTAAAACAAAAAACAATGATTTACATGGTTTATTGTGAAAAAACAACACAAGAAAAAGAATTTGTTGCCATATGGCAACACCATGCATAGAGGGTTAATTCACTTTGCAACTAGTAGCATATAAGATGCTAACAAGAGACTTTGTAATGTCAATACAGTAAAAATGGCCTACTTTACCAAGTTTAGTATTCACTGCTGTCTACAAGCTAGCATCAAAACCAACAAAGGCTGTCACTTGAATTTTTGTTTGTGTTCTAAAGTTATGGCCAAAAACAACCATAGAAGCAAACGTTTTTGAAATTACTGCTATCTTAGCTACACGCTTAGCATCAAACACAACAAAATCTGTCACTTGAATTGCCTTTTTATATCACCCATAGATAGCTAAAACATTTTTCTGAAAGATTCCATCTTCTGTTATGTAATCAACCAACAACTCATGATAGCTAAAACGTTTTGCCATGATCTGGCTAACGTAGTTAACACTAGCAAATGCACACCAACAGGCTGTCACTTGAATGGTGTTTTGTATCACCATAGATCGCTAAACGGTTTTCAAAATGATTTTCTATCTTCTGTTAATGGAATTTCTTTTTTCATGATAGTGTCACAAATTCCAGTATACACATATGCGTCAACCTTTTTAAATCTGAGCATGTGCAACTTAAATCTGCACCTCGACTCAACATTGTTGAATTGACAACTAGGAATAACCTGGAGATAGTTTGTTGCGTACAACTACAATCTTGCACAGTAATTTTAGGTGACAGATTTCTCAGACCAAATCCGGGGGACAGTTTCAGCTCAGAGCGTATTTACCATCCAAAACAAGTAAAGTTTTATTTTGTCAAACTTAAAAACGGGACACATACCTCGAGCTGTTCTTAGTCGGCTGAGCCCCCCCCCCCCAAGGTATGATTCCAGACCCACCTGCGCTACTTCCGACTCCACTCCACTACAACCTCAAGATAGAAGTCTAATTTTCAAGATCAAAAATCCTCCTTATACTTCCGATAAAAGTCTAATATTCAAATAAAAGTCTTAATTTCAAAATGGAAAGTCCTAATAGCCTAATATTTCAAGATAAAGGTCCTCATCTTTCAAGATAGACAGTCCTTATAGCCTAATATTCAAGATAGAAGTCTGCATATTTCAAGATAGAAAGATAAAACTGCTCGTTTAGCTGCTAACAACCTCAGATTAATATTCTAAGTGTCTGACAACATTATCGAAGGGTTTTCTAAGGGGTCCAACCTTTCTGTTAAAGATTAGATCCTTTTTAAAAACATAAGTCCTCGATTGCGTTCGTAAACCCACCAGCCTCAGTAAATACTCGTGATTTTAGCATCGTAACACACGCTTCTAAACCTCTCTGAGCACCGCGGCTCTGGCTGCCGGACCTGCCGTGTGTTGGGGTGGGGCGCTTTATCTGTTACGTTTTTTAACAGTTTTTCTTTCTTTCATTCCATCGGTCTTTCAGTCACTGAAAACCGGGGACATTCTCCGGGGACAGATCCAGGCCGGGGACAGGTTACCAAATCGGGGACTGTCCCGGAAACCGGGGATGTCTGGTCCACCCTAAGTAATGGGAAGGGTGGTATTTAAGCCGGGGACTGGATAAGCTGAAAACCAACAGGTGAAACGAATCAGGGGCGGGGACGGTCACACCGGTGGAAGCAGACAAGGAATAAGGAGGCACGTGAGTAATAAAAGAAAAACTGATTTCAAATAACAGAGCCAATGAAAAATAATAGAAAACATGAAACCAACTAAACAGAAACTTGACACAAGGACACAACCATAGAGATAAAAAGTAGCTTTTTGTAGCTAACCCTTTTTAATTATTAGTTTTTAGCCACCACAGTGTTTACGATAGGATGAGCCGTACCAGTTTTCACAGCTATAATCTAGTGTGGCCAAAAATATCACAGTAAACATTATTTTCACAAAATACATTAACACTTCTGACGTAGTAAATTAGGGGCGAACAATAGAAACCTGACACGTTTTCAAACCTTACAAACTAAACTGAACCATATATTGCTCTTTGGTGGACTCTGAAAGCGACTAATAAACGTTATTATAAAATACTAAAAACAAACTACATGTTGTCTACAAATGGCAACGCATTTCCTCCCTCCGACTTTGTCCCTAAGCTTTTCTCCTGTCACTCTCATGTCTCACTACGTCTCCTGCGGGAAAGATCAGAGATTAAATTATCTGTAGATTGCGCTATATTACCTGTGGATTATTGAGATTACAAGTGGACATCTCTTGATCAGCAGACACTTTATCAGAGGATTATCCAAGCGTCAATCGAACAAAATGCCCTGCTCTCAGTAAGAGCTCACAACCAAAGTGAAAATGCAAAAGATAGAATCAGACAATTTGCCTGGCTTCTCTTTTACAAGAAGACCAGGGATGTCCTTTTACTCCTCACATTATCAAGTGTTCTACTTTTTCAAACGTATAAGCTTTAATTTTTGATGTTATCCCCTCCACAGCCTCCTTTTTGTCTTCAATGGACCAAAGAGGGGCAGTACAAGGTATCTTCTAAGACCGTTATTTGTTGGAGTATTCAGGCTTGGAGAGTCAACATTCAGTATATATAGGTATAATTGGGTTTAGATATACATCTCTTTACGTATATTGGTGTTATGTTTTACACTGGGATTTTGAGGATCTCTTGATAAAATTGTGCTAAATCAAATTACCACCCACTCATTTACGCACAGTAAACAGACTGGTATCAGGCATCTACTGGAAGCTACATGTATACTCTGCTCTGTCAGTGCACTGTACCATATCACATGGTAACTTTATACCCCGTGAAACCCTTTGACCTCGAAGTCTGAACTATTTTTTGCCCTGGGCAACAACTTAATCTAGCCATATAAAGATCCCAAACCTTTATGGGTTTTTTTTCCCGGCACTTTTGCGTCACCTTCTCCGGAGTAGGTCCAAAGCTCAACGAAGCTCCAAGCAATTTGGTGAATCTCGCGAAGGGGGCAATGACGAACCCCCCCCCTTTTCAAAGCGTTACTTTTGGTTTGGTTTGGCCTTGTCCAACCTTGAGGAGATGCAGCGAAGCGCAATGCCCACAGCATACAGTTGCTTGGTTTGGGTCCAATCGGCCCACCTCCCTTGGTAGGAGATCTGCCGTTGGTCACTGAGGAGTGCTAGAAACTAAAACCTCCCTGCTCACAGGTAGCTAGTAACACACCTTGTAACAACCTGCGGTCAATCCGAGGCATGTGTAAGTTGACACAACTCTTCAGCCATCTTGAGACAGAGCGTTGAAAGTCCCCTGAGCCCACCTCGAGAAGCAGCTCTCGCAATAAACAGACTCGGTCACAGCTCTGTCAATAGAGCTCTCTCTCTCTCTCTCTCTCTCTCTTCGTTGTCTGCCCGTTCCTTCTGTGTGCCTGGTCGTCCTGTCTCGCGTTAGACACAGCTGACAACCAAGACAGCCAAATTCAACCATAAACCTGGTGTTTTCTTTCATTTTGAAAGGGTTTGTATTCCTTTTTTTTGATTACCGAACATCGGTTAGATAGAATATATAGAATATATTAGAATAGATAAGTAATGTATCTATTGGCACAACAACATGAAAATTATAGTTGTTACAGCCGGAAAATATATCCACACAGCCCCAAATTATAACTGACATAGTAGGATCAATAACATCCATCCAATACATGAATAATGATAAAATACAGCAACAATGTTGAATATTTTACAAGTTGGATACAAATGTGCAACTACGTAACTATAATGAAAAGATGTAAATAAAACCTTTTTTGCAAGTGCACTTAGTGGCAGTTTGTGATGTCTCAGATCTTATCTAGCACCCGTGATGAGTGTTAAAAATTTACTGTCGTGGTAGGAAGGATTTCCTGTAGCGGTCCGTGCAAATCAAAGCTGTCGGAGCCTCTACAAGAAGGGGCTCCTCTGTTGGACCAGTATGGGGAGGGCGGGGGGGGAAAAAATGGCCGCGCAAAATGAAATGGCTCTGCTTCTTTTCCTCGGTGCTTTCACCGCCTTGTGTTTCCAAAAAAACCAGCTTTTGCTGTAGTCTACTCCTCATAATCGCTTCTTTGTCAGCTTTTGACTGCGTGCATTAAATGTAATGCCCTGGCATTGTTCGTTCCACGCCTTCCTAAGCATTTGCGTATAATATGTATTTTGCTGGAGCTGTAACTGATCATGTCCCTACAATAAAAAGGTTAATCTAATTCTGTTATGAAAGCACACTCATCGCGGGACCGGCTTTGGCTTTGCCAGACCTGGGACGTTGATTTCTCAAATCTCCCAGTCTTATCTTAAAGATTGAATAGCTGCTAAATGTCTTTAGCTTGGTGTCATCTTGTTCTTGGTCTCCTGCCATAGCATTGGATCTGTTCTTTCTTAGGGGCAGTTTCCCTGACCTCGTCCCTGCTCATTACCAGATGTACTCGCAGGTCTGCGCTCCTTGTAGCCCTTCCGAAACATCTGCCTTCATTCAACCGGGTAGTGGAGGCCGAGCTGTGTTTCCCCCTGCAGACCTGCTATCACCGCTTAGCTCTTCAGGTGGGTTTTTTTTTTTTTCAACGGACTCAAGTATAATAACAGCCAATGTGCTACCCCCCCCCCCCGTACAATGGGAGCATTCCAGGAAATGGCATCTTGGGGGGTCATGGTAGAAGCAACACACCTTGATGGCCATTTTCCCAGCAGCTATATCTATCTGCCATCTATATGAATGTGACTAACAGTCCCCAGTGTTCACATCGATATATGAATGAATCACAACACAGCCTACACGTGCGAACGGGATAAACACAACACAATAGCACACACATAATTTGTATTGATAAGTTTAATAGTATCAACACTTGAAATGGTTACCCTACAGAGTAAAAATGTGGAATAAGCACTTTTCACCGGACCTGTAAACCCCCATTCACTGCAAACAGTGAGCTACTGAAGAGACAGCACAGCAAATCCAATCAGATATCTTTAGGTTACCAAACACCCAAAATTGTATTATCAGAGAGCAGCACTTGCCAGCGCTGTCGATAAGTGAGCCACTTGTTTAAACCATAGGCATATATACACTTAAAAAGGGAGAAGGGTTTACCACCAACCTAACTCTTTTGCGTTAGGAGTCCCCTAAACACAGTTAAGGTACGTATTACAGGAAGAAAGAAGCACACCACCTATGGTCCATTCATAAGTGTCTTCTCTGCAACCCGTTCTCACAAAAATACATGTAACATAGAACGTTTGGGCATGGCTGCTTCGTGTTGATGTGTGTAGAATGTTAGCAGCTACACAGGGTTTTAGGAGCGAGTAGTATGTGAGGGGAAAATCTGCGTTTGGCGTTGGTCACGGGGGGGTGGATGGGTCAAACACAGGACTTTCACCCGGAGGTGGTTTCGGGTCCTGCGTTGTCCTTACTCGTCCCCATTCTTGCCACGTGTCATGGAACCGTGAAGCCCACCCCACCCACTACTTTTCCTTACCTAACTGCGTCAAAAGGGACGCCAATAGTTCCGCCCAGTGTTACATGACTCTAAGCAGCAAACCATCGCCTTGTTATAGGACACCAAGCAGGACCTTTAGCGTTATTAACTAACGACAAAGCACCTGATCAAGCGTCTGATTTTCGAGATGGAGTGCGAATGTGTTTCCCTCTGTACATGTGTTTCTCAAATGATGTTCTCTGCTCCTTTTGTAGAATATGGCGCGTTGTTACTAATGTCTTCATGAATGACAATAGGTATGTATGCATAGGCATGGAGAGAGGCTCCAGTAACTGGAACTGTGAAGCATAAGGGGGGGCATAGACTTTTATTGATATTTTCCTAGTAGGATGGACATGCATATATATATTATATATATATATATATATATATATATTATATTATAACAAAAAAGGACGTCTGCAAAAGTTTGGGCACCCTATAGAGTTTGGCAGTTCACGCTTGAAAAGCTTTGAGCCGCCAAGATTCCTTCAATTCTTGTTTGAGGTATCTTCTCCCATTCTTCCTTCCAAAGTTTCCCAGTTCATTAAGATTTTCTGCTGTCTGTCACTCATGGTCTTTTTGATCTCTCCATAGATTTTCACATATGTTGAGGTCAGGGGAGATTGGGAGGCCATGGCAAAATCTCAGTTTACGCTCTTGACGTAATCCACCTTTGATTTTTAAGGTGTTTTTAGATCGTTAGCCTTGGTAAAAACCATCCACTCTTAACCTTTAGTTTTTTCACAGACGGCAATCAAGTACGTCCAAAATTTGCTGAAATTTTTTTGAAATCCTTTTTCCTTCTATCTCGTGAAATGTTCCTGGCCACTGGCTGCAATACACCCCCAAAGCTGATTGAGTCACCCTGTTTGGAGAAATCCTTCTATAAACTGACGAACTCTGACCTCCATGATGAATTAACACAGCGTTTATTCTGTGGTCAACAGATGAATGCGTTTTCCGTGCAGTTAAAACTGCACGGACCATGGAAACTTGTCTAGTAAGCGGTTCCCAAAAAGTCCCATTAACAATCGTGCTCAGGGTATATTGGTTCCCCTTGTGGGGCCTGGATTGGTCAGCTATACTGTTGCTGGTACAATCCCTGATCTGCCTCTTCCTGCTTGCCTGTCTATATTTTCAGTTAGCATTTACTTCACAGACAGCTAGGTTCACTCCTTCTTAGTTTGTACGCTGTTCTCTGAGTTATCAGACCGTCCTCGCACTTTTCAGTGTCCTTGGCCTCACCATCCTCCTCTTCTCGTGCTCACGTATCTTATCTGACAAGATAGCCCTTCCTGTTCTTCTCCCTCCTACCTACCCCAGCGCAACGCATAATTATAATTGTCACACACCCACACACACATCTATTTAGTCTTTGGTTAATTCGCATATACTTTAAGCCAAGCTTTCGTGCCGTTCCGATTGCCCTTTCAATCACCCCGTCAGTCATCTGTATAGTTTCCCACAAATTTCCCCTTTTTCATCCTTATTTCCTTTTTTTTTTTTTTTTCTTTTCCCTTTTTTCATTTCTTTTTTTTTTTTTTTTTTCCTCCTTTTTTCTTTCCCGCCACAACCCCTACTGTGCGAACACTTTTTCACTAACGCGTTCCTCAACGTCCTCCCTCCTCAGGCCTGTTGAGTACTGCAGCATCCCAGCGGATAGGGGCGGGCGCTTTTTCCTTTGGACAAGGCAGTGGTTATGAGCCGGGATATCATGGTCCCATGCAGGGCACACAGCAACACCCACATTAACTGAGGCGTCCATGCATCTCCTGGTAAAGTGGCTCGAAGTTGGTTCAAAGCCCCGGTGACCTTCCCATCCGGGCAGTGTTTGTTAGGGATGACCGTACAGCACCATCTCTCCGAACATGAAACAGACTCCTCCCTTTTTCAGCCAACAGCATGTCTCGCGCCATCTATTCTGGAGCGCCATAGTGACTTTTGGGCCACTTGCTCGGCCCTTCTTCGATGGCATCCCTATTTGCATTTCTCAAGCGTAAAACATTATCTGCACAAAATTTATCCTTCTCCATTGTGCTGGGAGTGGACGGGGAAGATGGCTAAAGCAGTGGTATCTTCCTCAAATCGCACATAGCACAAACTCCTGATCGTTTGATTTTGGAACTTTAAATCTGGGAGGACAACCTAAGAGACCACCACAATAGTAGAATAGTCCTATTCCTACGCCCACTGGGCCCTAGGGCTGTTTTGTTTTGTACGTTTGTATTACACCAGCTGGGGGTAATCACCTAGTTTGATGTGGCTTGCTTGATCCGGTAGGATTGAAACAAGTGATATCTTTGCCCCTCCCCCTTTAATGGCGGTAAAATCCCCTGTTTTTCAAAGCCTGGGGGAAGAGGGGATGCTAGTTAGTACAATTGGCGGGAAGCTGTCCTTAGATGTGTGACTTCAACATGTCATGCATATCCTGCTGGTCCTCCATAGCGAACCACGGGGCCGGGTTAGTGAACATGCTGGTCCGGCTGTTGGCACACGGCCACGCACACCTTTCCAGGTTTTGTTCTTTGGCATCTGTATTAGGCCACCTTAATCCAGAATTGTCCTGGCCTGCACCTGCTGATAACTCTAACCCATCTCCCCACCCTCATTTTAAGAAGTCCTGCACATTACGTCTTCCTCGTCAGGGGGGGTTTTTACTGTAGTCTCTGCCATGTCAGTGTCATTCTGTGTTGTGCGTGAGGGGATAGCCAACATTTTTATTCTGCAGGGGGGGGTTATCTGGTCACTTCCGCTAGCCATACACCTTGGCTACATCCCACATCCTGACCGTCCCTTCTCCAATTGCTCTATTTACTGACAGGGTATGGGATTTTTCGTGGGGTCTGAACTATAGTCCCGCTGAATTAGATAAGATCTCCCATTCATCTTGTTGACCCACCAATCTCTTTTGTCTGTCACCTCCATGGTTTCCCACCCTACTGTGTCCAACCCGCATCAATACCAGCGTTAAGAGACTACCTTTCACCTGTCCGTAAGCCTCCTTTCACAGCCTCTACAGTTGATAGTGTCACAGATTACACATCTGTGTTTTTGTAGAAACTATATAACCCCCCCGCAGTCTATAGCCGGAACACCAATCAAAGGTAATGGCCGTGGTTGAGTCCTCTCACATAGGGGAGAGTCAATCTGCACGCACCTTGGCGAGGGGCCCCTTAGTGTGTTTTGCTTTCACTACCTGCCTCAAAACTGCTCTTCTTTTCTCTCGTCTAGTTCCTTTCCTTTGTTACTGAGAGGTGGTTGGACACTACCGTGTGTTGTTTCCTTTGTGGTCTCGGTCCCCATACTCATTTCGAACCCGAATTAATGCTGCAACCCCACTACTACTACTACTGCTAGGACACCTGTTGTCTTTTCCGCAACCCCATGCCTTCCAAGTTATGATGTACTATGCGGGGCTGTTCCCCGCCAAAACACTCTTCCATCTATACATTTGGATTGCTTTTCGAATTTCTGCAATGGGCGGCTAGGGAGGTGCGGCTGGGGCCACAAATGTGTCATGTGGTGCCAAAGGTGCATCCTTTTTTACCTTAACCTGGACCGAGTGTGAAGTAACCATCCCTCAAACTTCGGAGGCCCGGACCACCTGGGTCAGTCCACCTCCTCTTGGTGAACTTTGACCCTGACCAGTCTGCCTACCTTGACAGGTCGTGTTTTGCTGCCTCCTGCGGTTTCCTGTTCGCCAACTGGAACCTGCGAGAAAGGGCTGAACCAGAATGTTGCTTTTCATATAGTTTGTTCCATTTCTATTTGCTCAACATCTAACATTGGCATGTGGCCTCCATCTAGTGGAGGTCCCTGCATTTTTCTCCCTGTCATTATTTCGTGTGGGGTCAAATGTGTTTCCTCGTCCTTCTGAGGACCTCAATCGGCCATGAGGGCCAATGGAGCGCTTCTACCCATGTTAACGGTGCTTACTGCCTGCCTGGCTATCTTAGCCTTCAATTTCTGGTTTTGCTCTTTCCACCATTCCCTGTGCCGTGGATGATAAACTGTCCGAAGGCATGAGTGATTCCCAGGGCATGTTTCACTTCTCTTATAGTTTTTGTTTAAATGTGTGCCATTATCTGACCTTATTTGCCTGGCCCCCAATAACCATCGTAATGAAGTTCAGTTTTGAGCCATTTCCCACTGTTTTTAACGTCCTCTTTTCTGGTGGGAATGGCTTCTACCCCCTGAGAACCTGTCCTAACCACACCAGAAGATACCTTTTTTCTTTCCCCCTACCACTTTTCCTGCGCCCTATCAGTATAATCTCTACGCTATCTTAAAACAAGCTGTGGTGACTGGGTACGCTCCTTTTGTGTGGTGTAATGGTTTTTCTGAACATTATGCTCTCCCACACCCTGCATTTCTGACAAAAATGTGTCACCATGCCCCTAAATTGGGGGTGGCCACCCAGCCAGACAGATTCAGGAGAGTCTGTTTTCTTCCTTCCTGTGTTGGTCTGTTTGCCTCAGGTAGCAAACATTCTGCACATCTCGGCTGATGCTGCTATCTTTCCTGATGCGCTTGTTGGTGTTTTGACATGAAATTACGCCATTCCTCGCCCCATGTTGCATCGGTCATTGTTTTGCAGGCCTACTCCTCCTCCTAACTGTGTCCGAAACTGCTGTGGGTAATCCCCCTAGTAACCCCTGGCGACACAGCGCCACTGTTGGGCGGCGGACTGGTTCCACGGTTTCCCTCATAGCACGCTTGGGGGGGCCAAATCTTTTTTGCCTCTATCTGCTAGCATCAAAATTTTCATCACTTCGTCTTTTAACTCATGCCATGCTGCATGATCCCCAACTGTGTATACATTGGTGCAGCTCAGCCCAAAATTCCAGTGGTTAACTGCTGAGGCAGCCACTGATGCGGGAACAGTGGGTCCCACCGCTCCCACTCTGGTTAGGGCAGCACTCGCTTCATCTGCTCCCATTACTCTATACTACCCAATACTTCTTCTGAGATCTCACCAACACGACGCTGCACTCCTGCTGTAAAACGATTTTAAAGCCTGTTTAGGAATGCTCAGCCCACTCCTTCAGGGAGGGTAGTTTTGCACACAGAGCATCTAAGTCAACCAAACTGTAGGGGTGTACCTCAACAGTCTCCTCTCGCTCCTACTGGGCGGAGTGGGCATTGTAGCCCCCGCCTCTGGGGTGGCGCGTCTGCTCTTCCTCATGACTCATTCTCTGTTCGACGCATCTGCTTTGCTGCTCTTGTATCTCTCTGAACTCTTGTTTAAGTCTTTCCCTTATTCTAGTTGATCTTCGCAGCAAACTTCGTCAGGGTCCTCTTGGATATTTACCTTTAAATTTCCTCTACAAAAACGCTTGAGACTTTGTGATCTATATCTGGGACCTGCTTTTATATCGTTTTTTTGTCCGTTCCCTAAGCTAGAGCCTTCTGTCTGTTTGCCTCACTTTCCCTCTGCTGGTCTGACTGTTCGCTACCTGCCTTACGTCCGAGTCGTGTGGGGTACTATTGGAGGGTGACTGGGTTCCTTTTACTGCAGTTAAAAGCTCTTGATTTTGTTGGCCACAAAGACTCTGAATATGGGGTACTAGCTTTGCTTGGTCCGGCTGGGCTGTGGCCCCGGCTTGTTGTGGTGGAGCCGCTGCTGCTCCCCCTGACGCTGACTGTACCATTAAGTTAGATAACATTCTAAACCTGTACGCGGCCCTCAATGCCGGTATCAATGGTGTCCTTTGGTAACGTCTTTTGTAATGCCATTTGGCTGTAAATGGGCAGTTACCCCTGGGGCTTGGGAACTGTGGGTTTTGATCCGTTTGACCTGTATACGGCGGCGGTGTAGCGGAATTCTTTAGGTTTCTTATGTCTGGATAAAAGGTTTGTTGGCGGGGGCTGCCTCATCGGGCAGCGGGGTTTTTTTCTCTGCCTAGCGGTTTTATTCTGTTCAGCTTCTGTCGCAGTTTTTGGTGAACTTTTGTCATCTTGTTTTGTCATCCCATTGTTTCTGTAGGCATTTGTCAATTTCAACCCCACCCCAGAATTTCTCTTTCTGCGCTTCATACTCCTTCTGCTTTGGTTTAGTCCTTGTAAACATTTTCCTTTCTTTCCTCGCTGCCTGCCTTTCCGCAGAACAAAAAAAAAAACTCCCAACTTACTTTTTTCATACTTCACTATTTTCATTCACTTTCTCCGGGACGGCGCCCTTCTCCCTCAATCCTCCTCGCCTCTCCCCTTCTTTCACAATCTCTTTTGCTACTTTCTCCTCTCCTTTATTGGCCATAACATTTTCACTCTGCCCCTACTAACATTTACCATAAGGGGTCGAGCATTTTACAACAATAACAGTGCGAAAAAAATCAACAATCCAATACACAACAAAAATCACACATGCAACACCAAACAACTTTTTCATTAACCTCCATCTAGAGCCTTTTTATGTACATCTCTATAATCTTTAACAACTTAAAAAGTGACCTCGTCCTCCTTTGCACAAATACATCCGCGGTGGACCTCGTAATCTTACAAGAATCTGTTAACTGCAATTCTTGTTCAGGTTTTCACACAGACCCAGGGTGGCAATTCACAATCACTCATTCTGAACTATCTGTCCTCTTAGCAGTCTCCTACCTCGTCCACCATCTGACGTATTTTCCTCTGAACTATTGTCCTTTTCCTCTCCTACCGCCACCCGTATTCTTCAACAATTCTCGTCAAACTCTCTAGTCTTGTTTTTCTCGGTTTAATCACATCACATGCCCCACAACATTTCCATCTTTTTGTTACCCTTTAATTACAGCACATTCAATCATACTTTCGCTTAAACAACACTACGACAGTTGAATGTGATCACATCACTTTAGTTTTCAGCCAATTAACAGAATTTCTTGATTTTAAACAGGCTTCTGCTTACCTTTTTGTTGAGAGCTCTCAGTGATCACACACCAACGACTCGCAGTATCGCCGCTCAGTCCCCCTTCACGGGCTGCGGATGTCAGTCCTGTGCTGAGCTGAAACCGACCGTGGGACACAATGCCAAGGTCCAGTTGGATTCTCCTTCCAATTACAGTTTTATCCGTCCGGGGTCACCAAATTTGTTGTAGAAATCCTTCTATAAACTGACAACTGACTCCATGATGAAATTACCAGCGTTTAGTCTTGTGGCACATATGAACTGCGTTTCCCTTCCGGCAGTTAACCCGTGCACGGACCAGATGAAACTTGTCCTAGTAACAGAGGTTTCCCAAAAAAAGGCAACTTAAACAATAGCGTGCTCAGGGTTATATTGGTTTCCCCTTGTGGGCCTGCTTTGGTCAGCTATACTGTTGCTGGGGTAACAATCCCTCTCTGCCTCGTCTTCTTGCCTGTCTATATTTTCAGGTATCATTTACTTCACAGACAGCTATGTTTCACTGATCCCTTCTTAGTTTTACGTCCTTTCTCCTGATTTATCAGACCGTCCTCGAACTTCAGTGTCCTTGGCTCACCATCTCCTCTTCTCGTGCTCACTGTAGTTAGCTGACTAAGATACCCTTCCTGTTCTCTCCCTCCTAGCCCGTACACCAGCTCAAAGCATAATGATAATATGTCACACACACACACACTCTATTTATTCTTTGGTTATTCACCTCTACTTTAAGCCAGCTTTTACGTGGCCGTTCCTGGTGCCCTGTTCATCACCACCTCAGTCATTGTATTATTTTTCCACAACACCCCATGCGTAACAGTTGACAGAGCTTCTTTTTCCTTCATCAAATTCTGTGTGCCCTTTCTTCTCCAACGTACCTTTGCTCATTCCGCCACAACTCTCCTTAAACCCTCATTAAGACATTTTTTTTGTTTTCTGTATTTTTGAAAGTGTAAATGATGGAAATAAAATCTACTTTTTGTGACATATTATACAAATGCTACGCGTCATTTGATGCTTTTGAGATTTTTCCATCTTTTCTGGGTCTAATGCATGTAAAACAATTTTTTACCTTGGTGCTCAAACTTTCGAGCCCAACTGACTTGTGTTCCTGTTGAAAACAAAAACAAAATAATAAAATAATATAAAGGAAAAAAACAAGGAAGAGGAAGGCAATGTTCCCCCGGATTTCCTAAGGAATGCGCGTTGTTGCCATATGGCAACAAATTACCAACTACCCCCCCTTCAATTTTTTAAAAAAAAGTTTCTTTGCAGTTGCATTATTTAAGCATCCTGGAGTAATAAAA
>NC_045744.1:31481091-31486309 GCF_008692095.1 Etheostoma spectabile | reverse complement strand
TCAAGACATTTTTACCATGTTTAAAAAATAATTCATGCAATAGAGGGATATGCGCGACTCACATCTGCACTCGACTTACATCGGGGAGTGACACTAGTGTTTGTTTTCCCAGCGGTTTATCCGACTTTTGCTTTGTTCCTGACCACGATTATTGCCTGCCACTTCTGTACCTTCACCTGCATTGTTCTCTGAACAATAAACAATTCCCTGTGATTCCCTGTCTGAGTGGTGCATTTGAGTGCGCTATTGTATCGTGACACATTTACATTGACCTGTGTGGTTTCGATGATCTGGGCGAGTCTGTCTGATGGATGCCCAAGTTTCCTGATCCCTTGTACTTTTTTTATGTGATTTTGCTCTCTTCCCAGATCCCTAAATTACTTTGAGTGATTCAAATGATGAACTATGAAAACTATGAAAATAAAAATTTAGGTTGCATAAACTTAGATTATCTGTTTGATTTTAGAGAGTGGCGAAGCACCAGCCCTTCATAACCACACAATATCCATAAGATACTTGTAATAACTTTCACAAAATTTCACACAAATAACTATAGAAGAATCTAATTTTTCTTCCTTCTTAAAATAACATTTTTTTCTTTTTAAAGATATTTTTGGGGCATTTTCAGCCTTTTATTTTTGACAGGACAGTTTAAGATATGAAAGGGGAGAGAGAGGAGGAATGACATGCAGCAAAGGGCCACAGGTTGGAGTCGAACCTGGGTATGCTGCGTCAAGGAGCACCCGCTCTCCCAACTGAGCTAACTGGGCACCTCTTCTTAAAATAACATTTTGACACACTGAAATTTAATTCTGGCACATTATGTAAGTAGAGTCTGAAATTGAAATGAAATTTTTCTTTTGACTTTCTCCCTCAAGTCAGTCTCACTTGCCAGACCATCCACAGGCTGCAGAGCAGAGGAGGGTCAGGCTAGTCCACACAGCATTCTGGGATTGGAGCAAAATGTGCTCTGGTTTATTGATATTTCTTTAAACCAATCACATTCGCCATGGGCGGCGCTAAGAGCCGGACACAGCTGTTTTAAAATAGTTGTGCAAGTGAAAATTGGACTGATAGTCTAGATAGCAGTCTGGATTTACCCTGCAGAGATCTGAGGACCAGGTAACCATAGTCCTCAGAAATCCACCACAGGTTAGAACGCCAACACAAAGAAAGAGGAAGGGAATAGACATGCATGATACAGTATTTACATAATTAAGGAGTAATGGTGAACAATATTAATGAATAAATAGTAGCAGCAGAGTATTGCACATTATAATTTAGGCCGGTGTTATTGCACGAAACAGATAATATTGTCTATTTGAAAACTAAGTGTATGTGTGTGTGTTTGTGTGTGTGTGTGTGTGTGTCACACACTTAGAGGGAGGAGTTATAAAGTTTGATGGTCACAGGCAGGAATGAAGGCTGGAAGTGGACCGTCAAGGAAAAAGACTAAGCCTGAGAGCATCGATACTTTCATCTTCAAGATACTTTCTGACCTTACTGCTAACTGTGGGTCATGTTCATTTTGGGATAGTGTACACTACCTGAGTCTGTGTAAACAGTAAAGACATGGAATAGTTGTTTTTTCACCATTAAGTGTTTCCTTTTCTTTTGTCATTTTCACGCTCCATTAACACAATGTGTAAAAAGGAGTCATCAAGCGACTCCGTAATGATGTGAGGATGCACTTACGAGCTAACATTTCCATATTAATGAGAGTAGCAGGAAGAGCTTTTTACCTCACGAGGCAAACACGAATGCTGAGTTCCCCTCAGCGCCTGTGACTAAGATAAAGCTTGTACCTTTAAAAGCTGGGTCTCATCCAAAGCCATTTGCAGCTAGTGTAGCTCCTCGTTTGTTAAAATGAGCACCCTGATGATTGCCATCAGTGCTGAAGTGATTGAGCTGAGCGAATCAAAGGTAGAGCAACTATGTGGCCAATGTGGAGGGAATGAGCCAAACAGATTGAATTGAAAAGGGGGCACATATAAAACAGTAATACATTTTTTTTTCTTCTAAATGTCGATTCCCAGTACAACGCGTCGGATGTGAGTGCTCAGATGTGCATGTTCAAAACAATCTTGGATGACATAGTCAAAATAAACATTTTTTTAGTTTTGCAGTTTTTGTGTGATGTATTACATAGAAAATAAAGTGGATTGCATTGTTATGTTCAAGTTTAACAAAAAGTGCATTAGAATAGAAAGAATATCTTTATTGTCATTATACACAAGTGCAGTACCTGTGCAACCCGTTTAGTGTCGACACAAAATCTAAAAATCTAAAATATATAAATTAGGGATGAGCGAGTACAGCATTATCTGTATCTGTATCTGTATGTGTTTACCACATGAATTCCTGTACGGATACGTACTCGGACTGGGCGGGGCCTAAACCGGAAGTGGTCATATTTAACCGGAAGTGGGTCGGGTTCTCTGACGGGCGGGGCTTAACGGTATGTTATTAAGCAGCAATTGAGAGGTTGATCAAAATTTTTATATTATGCTGATTAGAAAACTATTTACATGACAGCATCAAGCTTCAGATCAAAGTGTTGTCATGGTAACAAACAACTATATACAGAACGTTTTGCAACAATGAATACAACACAAGCGGTTGCAAGTAAGTAAAATGTAATGAACAAGAGTTTCATACTTAATATAACTTTCTTTTTATGATCAGTGTGAAAAAAAGTGTTTTTTTGGGGTTCTTTTTTATTTTTTTAATTCACACCAGTATATGTGTGTTGTGTGTGTGTGTGTGTGTGTGTGTGTGTGTGTGTGGGTGTGAGTAAGAGAGAGACACGAGAGAGAGGGGGCGGGGGGCAGCTGACAGTAAAAAAAAAAAATCGGGAGTTGCATTAAACCAAGCAGCACAACGTCTGAAAACCACGTCACCAGAAATCTACTGGTGTACTAGTAAGGACTACAAACCCCACGTTCACCCGAAAACTACTGGTTACTAAGTAAGGACTACAAACCCCACGTTCACCAGAAATCACTGGTTACTATGTAAGGACTACAAACCACGTTCACCAGAAATCTACTGGTTACTATGTAAGGACTCAAAACCCCACGTTCAACCAGAAATCTACTGGTTTATATGTAAGGACTACAAACCACGTTCACCAGAAATCTACTGGTTACTATGTACGGACTACAAACCCACGTCACCAGAAAACTACTGGTTACTATGTAAGGACTACAAACCAAAGTCAAAAACCAACTGAAGCTGAAGAAAACCCTAAACGTTAACGGAACGACCCGCAGACCCGATGATGACGACGAGGAGCGATGAGAGAGAGAGAGAGAGAGAGAGAGAGAGAGAGAGAGAGAGAGAATTTCTCTGTGTTCTGTGTGTGGGTGATAGAGCCAAGCGTGTTTGTTGGCGGTGGGGGGGGGTGGGGGGGCGCTGTGATTATCACAGAACGCTGCCGGCCAGTTGAGGAGTTTTATTCAATCCGAGCACGGATATTGACTCATATACTCGATAATACTTGTACTCGGCAAAAGTGTTTATCCGTACCGGATACTCGTTTCAGCCGGATACTCGGATCACCCCTAATATAAAATATAAAGTATAGTAGTGCAGCAAAAGAAAGAGGGGGGGGGGGGGGGGGGGGGGGGCTGGTGCACAGTCCTGAGAGCATCTAAATACATATATGTAGTTTTGTATGCACATTATGCAAGAATTGGTGTATCAAATTTTGCACAGTAAGTATTAATAATGAGTAAATATTGCACAGTAATGAGCAGTGAAGTGAGCATTGAGAGTAAGCCTGGGACAAACAAAAATTGCAATTTTTTGGTATGTTTGTTCCAATGAAGTTGCGGGAGACAGAAAGTTGCAAAAAATGCTTGGTCCCCTATCTAGTGTGTTTCTGTGTGTGTGTCTGTTTGTGTGTGTCTGTTTCTGCATGTATTATTTGTAAGCTGTGGACGTCACTCTAATTTTTGGCCCTTGGATACGTTTTTTTATGTCCCAGTGTTTTGCTTGTGGTTTGTTTGGGATTTTTCTCAATTTGTAGAATGTAAATAAAAAACATTTGATCACAAAAAAAAAAGGAAACTTGTTTTGAGACAAATAAAACTAGTCTAGGCTGAGTTTTCCTCGGACCCTTAGCAAACACCTTACCAAATGTTTGTATAATATGAACATGGCTGGTGGATTTAAGACAAAAACTAATAATTTATTGAATGAATAAAATATGTACATGCAACATATCTGTCAGTGGCTTGTTGATCTTTACATTGTTAGTTTGTTTCCTCTCCTGGGCTGGGACACACATTCATACGGTTTGATAAAGACTTTAACTTATCATTGCACTAAAATAACGAGCATAGCTGTCCTCAATTTAGGTCATCCTGCATGAATATGTCATTAGTCGGACAAATACAGTAGCAGCAGATGGGCACCCCAACTATTTATGTACATCATGCTAAATATGCTTTCAAAGGCAAGCAGTGTCTTTTGACTCTCAGTCACGGAGTGTCTTCATTCTGCCCACTCTTTGAGGAACCACTCTTAAACTCTAACCCTTTCAGCATTTATAAAATAAAATAGAGGAGTGAGGGAAAAAAAACGCCTTATGGCTACATGGGATGGGATGTGGGGGAGTCTATTAGTGGCTGAACGATATGGGAAAATAATTTGCCAATGTTACAATTAAGTCTGCAATTTTTCTTGTATAATTCACGATACACAAGCAATACCTCCCTCTATTGTATGACCAACATAACATTGGATAAAGTCAACATATAAACTGCTCTTTCAAGTAGGCCAGACCCTTGTTATGATGAAATTATACAAAATGACAAATGAATTGATCTTTATTAGGGGGCAGAGCAGAGAAGCTGTCATTGCCAGTATTATTCTTCTTCTTCCTAAGAAATCCATGTTCCCATCCACTAAAACTCACCAAACTTTGTACACAGTCCTGTGCCAAACTTAATTAGTCCGATGTGTATGCTAATCGTCCTGATGGTGGCGCTAAAGCAGCCATCTAAAATTCTAAATGGATAAAATTCATAACAAATCAACAACGTCCCAATAGACAAGAAACTTTACCGTTTTTACCCAGCAACTAGCAATTTTGACTCTACTCTTTGATGACTTATTGTGATGATTAGGTGTAATTCCATAAGGTACCAGACAGTATAATGGCGGTTTTCCACTGCGTGGTATCTACTCGACTCGCCTCGGCTCTACTCGCTTT
>NC_045744.1:31466370-31481066 GCF_008692095.1 Etheostoma spectabile | reverse complement strand
TTTGTGTCTTTGTAACAGCGAGAGGCGCAAAAGAGCGAAGGAAGTAAGTTAACAAGTCGACATTTTAGCGTTTTGTCAGATATTTTTTTTTTTTTTAGTTTTTTGACGGAAAGCACAAGTGATGATCAAGTGGAAGGCTGATTTGACGTTCCAAAGATGATTAAAGAGTAATTTTTATGTGCTGGTCAGGAAGGAGGAATGGTGAATGGAGGATTGTACCAAAATGATGGGTATAGTAAAATCAATTAAAAAAGGAAAACAAATTTGAGGAGTTCTGAGGGAGTTGATGATTTTTATGTTGAGGTGGTGTTTCTTGTTGTCAAAACGAAAAAGTCAAACTAAGGATGTTTCTTTATTTGGACTACTTTGTCGTGGAGGTGGAGACAGCATCAAAGAATGCCTTATGTTTTTTGGTAGGTCGTGGTTTGGCAAAGAGTCGGTCGTCCTTTTGATCATACGTGGATGTGTGACATTGAGGTGAGAAGAATTGGATACCTTTTTTTTTTGTTTTTTTGGAGGGGAAGGGGAGCGGAACTGTGCAATAAGTATGTTCAGATTTTCATGATGTCAACTGGGCTTGCAAGATGGTTCTAGCCCTTTTCGCCCGACATTGTTTGACAACGAGTTCAGGGGTGGTGCCATCAAGAAGGGAACATGGCTGGGTGCTGGGAGGGTTGTTCTTGGCACATGGGCTCAACATGTCTTGGGCGCCGGGTGTGTTTCGGTTGTGAATGGAAAAGGGTTGGACCAGTCCAGCCTCTGTTTGCGGGCCGTTAAGAAAACGGAAAGAAGTTGTTTTTTTTTATTAGAGCATTGCAAGTCAAGCTGAGTTCGGCAGCTATCCACGTAGGATTCATCAAGAAGAGGTATTGGGAAAATTATTTTACAACTATGGCAGTTTGGAAAATCTTAGTTTTTTAAGAGCTCTAGGCCCCCAACCAGTCCAGTCCACCACAGTCGGAAAAAAAAAAAAAAGGCAAAGCAAAATTAAGTGAATGTATTTGGATTTTTCTGAGAGTCTTTTGATCAAAGTTCGACGCACTAGTGCGACATGTGAGATGAACCCAGGTTATTGTCTCCAAACACAAAAATCTCAAAAACTCATATGTTTTTCATGTTGTGGGAGTGCCTGTTCTGGAGCTGTGTGTTGTTGTGGGGGTACTGGGGATATACAGTTACTGTGGGTGCGCGGTGGAAACGGAGACTGGCTTGTGTGGTGGTTCTTCTCATACAGGTTCTGTGGGGCAATATGCCTCTTGGTGCCGTTTTTTCCCCTCGTTTGGTACACAGAGGCAGCTTCTGTGCCCGTTACCAGTTTGCTAGTCTCCTTCTGTGGAGGGATTGTTTGTGTGATGGATGAGGTCATGATGGGTAAGTAGTGTCATTCTTGGTCCTGAGAAGAAGTTGCCTCTGAAACATAAGGAGTGCATATGACTGTTAAGCTTGTGCTCTGGAGAGACAGCTTTGTTGTGCTGCTATGCTGTGATTCCAGATGATGCAGATGTGAGGATCACTCATCATAAGTTGGCACATCGTCGTACTGTCTGTCTCGTATGGATCTCCGTCAGTGCCTTTAAGAGATGGCAGAAGTAGATGCCTCGAGCTGGCGGGAATATCGCCGTGGAATATGTAGTTTAGAAACGTGATAAGTGTAGTGAATGTAGTCTGCATGACATATGCGTTGTCAGCAAGAGCCTGGAGTTTGAAGCTGTGAAGACCTCTATGAAATCTATGGATATGATAGGTATTACGTAGTGAGAAGGTGCTCTGAGAAAAATAGAAAGTAAAAGAAAAATAAGAAAAGAAATTAAAAAGATAGAAAATGATATAAGAAAAAAAGTAATATGAGGAGTCATGTAAGATGTAATAGATAAGAATAATAGTGAAAATAGGATAAAATAATAATAAAGTAAATAAAAAAGATGTTTTGAAATGTCATAAAAAAAAAAAAAAAATTTTAAGAAAAGAGAAGAAAAAGAATAGAAAAAAAAAACAGAAAATTAAAAAAAATATCAATTGAAATTTGAAAAGAAAATAAAAATAAATATAAATACTAAATAGGATTAATATAGAGATGGTAAATATAGATCATAAATATAAAAAAAATAGCATAAAAATATAGGAATACACCAAAGAAATAAAAGAAATAGAGAGAAGAAATAAGTAAGGAAAAAAAATATAAAAAATAAAAACAAAATTATGTGAATAAAGTGAAAAAGTATGAAAAAATGGAAAATAAGGAAATATGAAAAAAAAAAATTAAGTATAGATTTAATACACACTCTAAGTTCAACAGGAGGCTGAACGGAAACTCCATAAGGCCTCCTGAAACGAAACCTTTGCATAGTTACGGCACAATCTTTCATAGTAGCGTTATAGCTCTATGGTCATACTGGTTGACCAGTATTGTCACCTAGACTCGAAGCTCTCCAGGTATTGGTTATGGCTCAGGAGGAAGAAAGATTTTTTTTGTGGTGGTTTTTTTTTGTGGTATGTTGTTTTCGGTGTTTTTTGGGGTTGGGTTATGGTTTGGTTTTGGTTTTGTCTTGGGTTGGTTGGTTTTGTTTTGTTTGTTTTTGATTTGTTTTTTTTGTTTTTTTTCTGGTTTTGTAAGAATAGGCGTTGCAAGGACCTCAGTGCATATCCCATGCATTAATCGCTGCGCCATGTCACACTTGTAGTTCTGCTTTACAATGTGTTCGGATCTGCTGCTGCTCAGCTCTGTCTAGGCAATGGATTTTGGGCATAGTCTTTATGAAGTGCATTAGTGGTAACGTTCCTATTCACTTCCCCTCTGACACTTGTGTCTCTACACACCAAACAGCCAGTTGCTTGAATCTTGCGCTCATCTGCCATTGTGGGCATATGAGGTTTTGGAATTTGTCATCTGAGAGATACAAGTGGCACTGGTAATTCTTGGCACTTAGCAATCAATAATCTCGTTCCGGAATGTTGGCGGGAGACATAGGTGGTCATTTGATTGGAAGGAGGTTTAATATTTTTCAAGGAAAGAAGGTAAAATAAACTCTCGTTAACCAGCTCCATTGGGGGGTGGGAAGCAACAAAGTTTCCTCTGTTTTGGGGCTTCTTTCCCCTTCATTATGGCCACAAAAGGGGTTTCGGCCGACCCCACTAACATGGAAGTATCGCTATCAAAGATGCCTTCGATTACTCTCTTCTCTTTGCTTTGATCGCACTTGATTTGCAGATGATTTCTATTCTGTGTGCAACGTCTCCACTGTCCTGTCTAACGCACACTACACTTTATATACTCCTTAAATTGTTTTCTTGGGTGCATCTTTGTGCTTGCCCAAAATATAAAAAGGTATTACTCCAGTGCTTGCAACCACTACGACCAAAGCATCATGGTGAAGCAGAAAGCTTGTCATTACGGCTGATTGAATATTCGCAAAATAGTTCTGTGTACCCATAGCTATATTGTGGGTAGTTCTTAAGTCTCCCTTGTAGGGGCTGTGGTCTGTCCTCACCTAAATTACATGTTCTGGCGCAATAATATCGGATCATATCCAATTGTAATATGAGGACTAGATATCATCTTAGATTTTGGATATGTAATTGGTATAAGTGGTGTATGTTTTATGGTTTTAAAGGCTGTGAATTCAGTATAAAGGATATCATTTTGGAATTTACCCAGACTATTTTCACTGTTTCTATGGTTTGCTTTTACGCCAGTAGTCATTATATCCACATTACTATGATTTTCATCAAAAAATAAAAAATGTAAATATTTGTGAAAGCTTTTTACCAAAGTAAACACTAAAATATCGTTTCTTTGTTATCAATTAGCTATATTGATTTTCCATATCGCAAAGACCTACATAAAATCATGCAACATTACTGGAAGCGAGGTGCTTTGCAGTGCTTCATCATTTCCCTTCTCTAGTCTGTTTGCTCCTATCTCTTCCCTAGTATCAGTTGGTCTCCTCTCTCTCCATTTCATTGCCAAGCTCTCTGACTTGGACACAGCTGGTCTCTCAGCTCCAGCAGCTGGTCATTTGACCTTTTCCTCCTCATGCCTCTAATCCTGTCTCATCTTAAGATAAAATCTAAACAGTGACAGCCCATAACTTTCATGACTTGAATGCAAATTGTTCAAATGAAACACCATCCAAAATGTCCTAGAACAACAGAGCTGTTCGCCCTGCTAATAGTGCTAAGTTTAAACAAATATGACAAATAGCGGTTACAATGAAAAAAAAAAGGAAATAGACCATTGGCCATTAAAACTTTATCATGCAAATATCAAATAGGGATCTAGTTAAAGTGCCTACTGTCTAAATACAATAACCTGATGGCCAGACGGAATAAAAGATTAGGATTCGTAGTATGTACTGTAGGAGCGTCATTTCATTTCACCAAATGCCTAATATTTATCGCGGAAACAGCGTACATAGTTATTCATTTATCGCAGCCATATGGACTGTCAGAAAGTTAAGTGGTCAGAACATAGCTAGCATATAGAATTAATATATATATTGTACATAAATTACCTATTATCTATATAAGAAATCATTTAGGTTAGGCTATGCCTCGTGCCTAGGCCTGCCAACAACTTTTTTGTGATCATTTGATTATTTTTAAACCGTTCCGGGCCAAAAATAAGGTAAAGAAAAAAGGGAAAAACAAAAACAGGAGGGGTAGAGGGAAGACGGGGAGGAAGGAAGACAAAAACAACACACGCCATAAACAGACACACACGCACCACACCAACCACACACTGGACCCAAACATTTGGGTTTTTTTTTTGGTTTCTTTGACTTGCGACAGGTTAGGGGTTACAGGCCGGACCTCACGATATCAGCAACATTCTGCCAATTGTCTGTCTTCTGGCGCTCATGCATGCATGCACGTGGAGTTCTATATATCCCATCCACATTAGGAAAGGATACGGTAGGACTTGCCATAACAGGTGGGAGACGGTTTCCAACGGGTTTCAATCACTCACTTTGCAGCTGTAAGTCCAACAAATACAGCACGTTTCTGAGTTCAGAGAGATGAAAGGCTGACAGATCATTCAAGAATCAAGGGCGGAAGGGGAGCAACAAAAGAATAAATGAATCAAATTGTAGGGAATCTGCTGAGGGTCTGGTTGCATGATACTTTGGGATACTAGCATACATCATGCAGTCTATATCAAAAACTCAGGCCTGGGCAATCAACTGCCAGATCTCTCTAAGAGGGCAGAGGGCAGAACTGCCAAAATGCTTATTTTAGAAAAAAAAAAAAACCAAACCCTTAATTTCCTGAGATCCTCTAGACCACTACTGAGCGTAATCTTGCCGGCTCCCTCAGATCAGAATGCCCTTGCATCTGCCTGCTTATTTCTCTCTGCTGAAATATCTTCCAATTATCCATTGCTCGGGACCCTATGAACATTTCTATGGGGACTTGATATTGTTTTAGACTACTTATAGCGATGGTATATTATTGGCAGGAAAAGGAGCTTGGATCGCTTGCAGGTTAACTATTTCTTGTATGTGCTCCTTCAATCTAGCTAGAATGTTGTCCATGGCAACCAAAATACCCCTTCCTTTACCTCCAAGAAAAAATAGCTAAAAGGTCCTAAACAAACAACTTACATTTTTTTTTGGGGTGTGTGTGTGTGCAGCAGTAGCGACGTAGACCAAAGAGTAGCGAGCAGGACAAGATGAATCCTCCAGTTACGCTTGAAAGATGCCAGGTCACAACCAGTGAACGTAACGGGTGCATCACTGAATTAGCATCGACTCTTACAATACCACTATTCTTACTACTGTCCAACTTTTTGGTATTTTGTAGATGGTATATACCTTTGTTTGCACTTAAATATGACGTGTTTACGTCTTACTGGTAAGGAGAGGCGTGCTACAGTTGGCAGAATCTTTGATTCTCGCTGTGTTCTCGAGTATAAATCGTCTACTCGCCTTGTCTACTGAAGATTGATTCACCCTAGTTAGGATACAGAGTACTCGTAAAATAAATAAAATTTCTTGTTATTGTTATTATTCTTTAGGGAGGCCTTGAGATACATTGTTCGGGTAGCCGTCAGCCACCCCTAAAAAGGCATCACGAGTCATGACCAATATGTCCTATCCACATCACCCACCGTGGTGCCAACCACAGAACAGTCTGACATAAGTTTACTCCACCTTTGATTTTGCCATTACAGACGTGCTTTTGAAGTTACTGCGGTGACAGACAAACTTCTCAGGCCATTCATCCCAACACACTTGTATCTAAATGCCTTGGTCGGACTATGTGGACTGTGGGTGCTCTGGGTCGAGTTAATGTTAGACTGGCATTGATGCACCGCACGGGACAGTTGGGTTTAGTGAAAGATAGCATTGGTGGGCCTTGCTTGAACAAGGTACGTTTCTGTGACACACGGGATCAGAAAGGGACGTTGGGTTTAGAAATATCGTGGGTGGGGTTATAAAATGACGTTTATTGACAGCGGAGAGACGAATGCATGGACACGGGGGTTCCTGTTGTGTTGACCATCACTCCCACACGGAATTTGGGCTTTACTAATCGCTACCATTGTCCCTCTTAACCCTTGCGTGGTCTTCCCGACGTTACCATGAACTAGTCCTCAGGTATTAAAATTGAAAATTATAGGGTTTTGTGCGTTATGATACGTTTTGCTGACGTGTTTTTGTTGCTTTTTCTGATTTATTGGCAACTTTTATTGCTTTGTGTTTTAAAATTGTGCTGAGCTCGTGGTTTAATAAAAGGTTTTAGCACCCTATTCTTGAAAGTATGGTCAAAATATCCTCATTTATTATGTATATAAATTTTATGTACATAGTTTTTCAGTGTTTTTTTTTTTTTTAAAAAAAGTCGAAATTGCAGGATTAGGTTTGACTTATAGTAAGATAACAGATAGGTGTAGTGTCAAAGTGTTAGGTGTTGGATACTGTTTTGAAACATTAAAAAAAATAATTTAAATGCAATAAGATTAAATAAAAACCCAAACAATTCAATGAAGTAATCATTAATTTTACTGGAACGTTCATCCATGTTATTTGGGCCCATTGGTGTAAAAGAACACCCAAAGTTCGATATAAAACTGCTGGGAAACGGTCAGTTGACCAACGGACAACACAAGGGTTATTACTAGGTCAAATTACAAACAAAATACAGAGGATGAAGGGGGTTGCTTTAAGCGTCGTAGCTGACCGACAGGCGGTGGCCCAAGAGTCATATTGTAAAAGTTAGGAGTGAGAACGGGTTGTGGCGACGTATGCATGCCAACCACTAACACAGTGCAAGCTATTGATAGTGGAACAAACAATTCATAGTTGAATGTAAATGATGCCACAGATGTGCAGATTGAGGTGTGAGCTAAGGTTGGATTTAGTTCTGACGTAATCTAGCAGTTTCAGTAAATGATCTTTCATTTCTACTTTACAAATATAACTTGTGTCTTGATCATGAGTCCAGAATAAGTTCTTTTTGCTTAGTATCAGCGAGTGCTTCACAAACGCACATTCAGCACAAAGGCGGAGTAATGAAGGAAGGTATGGTCTCACGCTATTTTGGATACATTTGTATTTCAGAGCTTGCACACAAGTCGTGCACTATGCCTTATTGGTGGGAACAGATGTTAACGTGTGAGTGTTTCTGCCATAACTAAAATGCAGAAAAAACAGCAGTGGGGTACTGAAAACTTAGAACAAACAGCATGTCTAGTGGAGGAGAAGAAAAAGAGAGGAGAAGCAGAACTGAAAAACAAATCCAGCATAATCTTACTCATCAAACCGCAAAAAAGTTCGATAAGAACATCTTGGATTATTACCGCCTTAGAGAACAGAGATGCATTTCGTGAGAAAACGATCCGCCTAATCGGTAAAACATCGCTTGGAATTCTTGTTGTCAAGAGAAATCCTCAAATCATTTAGTGCATGGACGGCCTTTTAACAAAACTGGGTCATTTAGTTAATTTACCTATGGCACCAGACTTTAGTTTTCCCGAGGCAGTATGCCAAAAACAGCGTTTCTAAAATAGAAAATGATAATCAGGACTAGCAGCTCGCAGACTGCGAAAGGAAAACAATGTCCGAACCACGTCTGATACTGTAGTTTATAGGATGACAGCAAAGACTGGACACAAAGAAATGGAGGGAATATGTAAAACATCAGAATCTAAGGTTTAAAAAAAGCCATATTTGAAGTGGCGAATACGAAGATTTATACCACTGATAATTCAATCAGCCATACACGTTTCAGGTATGCAAATATTTGTAAGTGTAAAGTAAGTACGGTAAATAAACTTTTGAGAGTAGAATCCATCGTAAATAGGTATAATGATCATACATATATCTGTACTCTCTGACAAGCCATACTGACAGGAGCAGGGGATAGAGAACGATTAAAACAGGTTTGTAATGCTGTGAATTGGCAGTGAACGTACGTGACCAACTCAGGTTTCCCTCCCAAAAAGTGATCAGTAGGAAGAGAAGAGTGTTAATGTATTGAAGCTCCTGAAAGAATAGACGGGGAATACATTAAAATGAAAAATAAGATAAAATCCAGTGCCACAGCGGTTCTGTAATATCGATAGTGTATCTACACCAAAACACCGTACAGCCAGAATCACGCAATATGCCATTCAGGTAGCAGAAGAGTGTAGGCAAGAGTGCTGCAGAGGTTGTGGCCTCACCCTCGCCATGCTTTCACCAGAAGAAAATAGGCGGCTCAACATATTGCCATAAGCCGACACAATTACAAAAAAGCGATGTTATAATTTGTATTAAGCATGAAACACATTTCGTAATAATGATGCTGACTACATCTCGAAATGTTCCTTGGGCGTAAACGCACCTCCATAGGAAAAGGCATTTCAGGATGAACCTATGTGAGCAGCGCAGCGTGACGCTTTTCAGAACTTGCTGACAAATACTGCTTGTATTTTGCTTTAAATTTTTAAAGTGCATGGTAAATTATGAGTTCGTGTAGTAGTGTTAGAGCGTGGGCCCAGACTCCCCAGACCGCAAAGCTAGCATGCAATTAGTGCAGAAAAACAGGCATATTTATATGCCTGGACTCTTCAAGTCGCCCTCCTGCTACAGAGCAATGTGGTTAAACATGATAAAATACTCTGAGATTAATGATATGGCTTGGTGGCGCAGAAAATACATGAATGACATTGGAATATTTTGTGTAATAGACTGGGGACATAATAACGGCAATATCAGTGTCTGTAGCTCTCGTCTTAGCGGAGCTTGCCTGTTGAGTGAGCGCAGAGACACATGGGGGGGAATCTGTGCCTCTAATTTGTTTTGGGGGGGGGGGAATGTTAATTTGCACGCGCATTTCATTTGACTTTTAGGGGTTTTCAGGCTTTACAGTGATCAGCATATTAAGGAGGCCTCCCGAATATTTTGGGAAATATGTTTGTATTATTTGAGGGTAAAGATGTGTGTGGATTGTTCAATATTTGGGAATATGTTTATTGGCGTATTTCCAAGAGTGGATGAGAAAGTGTTCTCATGTAGTGTTAAGGTCCAATGACATGGGGTCTTTGGAAGCTTTTTGAAGTCCTTTTATATAGACCTTAGGGTCCCTAATACTGTATCTGAAGTTCTTTATATAGACCTTGGTGGTGCGTAATATGTATCGAAGTTCGTTCCCCAAAATTCGCTGGTGACAGATACAGCCAGTACAATGAGCTTTTCCTAGTCTGTGCCATTTCTGATCGTCGCAGTTTGAGCGAGAGTGTGGTGTGTTGGTGGGGGCAATGTGGAGGCTCTGGGGTGTGGCCTTGACCAACTGCACTTTGGTTGTTGGCCCACCATGATGTTCTCTCGCGCTTTTCCGATCTGTGGTTCTCCGATAAGCTCGATCATAGTCATCACGAGTGTTCGTCCGTCAGGTCTCACGTAGAAGAGCGCCAGAGGGACGGAGGTAAGGACGAAAATGTTGCTACCGTGTAACTGAGACAGAGTAGGCGAGACGTATTCGGCTAAGGAGCAGATTCAGATGGGCTCATCGGTAACTTTCCATTTTCTCAGAGGCAGAGCAGATACCAGGGCTCGGATTAACCTATCCCCTTGTCTAGTCACTGGGGGAACTCTAGGCAGGGACGGGGGAATTCATATCAATGCTAAATAACACAGTGATAGTGACACAATCATCAATCATGGGATCTTTGACGTGGCTAATTGTATACTTTCAGTTTGTGTGATTTTAGCGGCACTTTGTACTATTGAATGGGTTTTACCGCACGCTTTGAAGGTCTTTCTTTAATGACTTGCTTGATGCCCAAGTAAATCTTAATGAGGTTAGTGTTACCAGGAGTGTCACCAGAAAATAATTAAGTAAATTGGTTGAAACGGTGTAAAAGCTTAGCCTGAATTTGGATGTTTCATTAGCAAGCAGGTTCATGGGCAAATGCATGAGATTGTTATTGCCCAAGTACAGCGGGACAAGGGATAGCACAATAGTAGGTAATATACAGTCCAACATATGGAAAGAAAGTACACTAACAACACATCAAGAGGCCTTTTCCCAACCTAACTTGCGATCAACTGTTCCACACAAAAATCAGGAGAGGAAATACAGAAAGTGAGGGAGATAGAAGAACCGATGTCTTCGTCCGCAGGGACAGCGGTTGGGTACTGTGATGCGGATTTTTGGCACAGACATTGCAAATAGGGGAAGGAAGATTTGCTCCGTCTTTGGAAGAGAAGGGAGATAAATGGCAGTTTTGGGTCAGAAAAAATCAAAAGATGGTCTCTTCTGTTAATAGTAGCATTCAGTTGTTGGCAGAGAGGAATATTGCCTCGGAGGGGGGTCTTTCGATACTTTGCATCAGGCAAACAAGGGAATCCTTGTTAAAGAGGTGGAATCATTGGACGGTGTTAAAGGGACCACATCAGCCGAATTGATAGTGGAATGCGGCCCAACCGTACATACTGGGTAAAACGATCCAGAAAATAGGGAGCTGGACAGAGTGTGCCCGTGACAAACTAATGGAGGTAGCGGTGGCAGAGAAATCATAGGACTGCAAATATATTCAAATTATTTTAGGACTGTACACTTGATGTGGTCTCCTTTGTGGACAATGCCTGTTGTGGTGCGAGCAGCCTCTGAGCGCAACACACAGAATAAAAGAGCACTGGGATAGTATGATGCACTAGGATTTATGCTAGCTCCAGAATCCACTGGCTGGGTTGGTCCATTATTTCCTTACAGGCTTGAATTGAATTGCTATTGTTAAAAATCAAGAGCTTGTTACGTGCTGGTAGTGTCGATACTTGAAATTGACAGTCTCAGAGCGGCTAAAGCATCACGGATGATCCTGTTTCCTGGTACAATTTGTCGTGGGTCCCCCACTCAAAAGGGCGCCATCTTACCAGGGGTTTGTGACCCTAACCTCTAAGTCTGGGCGTGGAGATGGGAAGCTAGATTAGAAGACATTGAAGCTTGGCATTCCAGGGAATGAGAAGGTGAGGGAAGCATGCTAGAAGTTAGAAAATAAAGTCCACTTGCTGCACCCGTGTGACAGGCTGTTAAAGCCAAATGCCTGCGGCCACGAAATAGGTTAATGAGTAAGATTAGATTTTTTTGGTTTGTCTGGGGTTTGCCTTTTGTTCTTCTAAAATCAAACAAAACAACAACAACACTGAGGTAAGCTTTACAGTCAACCAACACACTCGCAGCTGATGTAGCTGTGTAACTTTGTACAAAAGATACAAGGCGAACTCATTCAGGCACCGAAATAAAAAAAAACAGGCTTCTGTGATACATCAGGTCGCAAAAGAAATTTGTGGGCGGATGGAACACAGAAGCTATGTCGAAAGAGAATGCGTTTGTATTTACAAAAAAGGGCTTGCTATGAGGCTGCAGATGAGCCTATTGCATGCTATGAGGGCTAGAAGTGTACTTTTGAAGCTGTAGGGACTGTAGCATTCCCAGCACATTTAAAGTCATCTAAGTGGGTTAAAGAAATTCGGAGTGCTGCTAAATGTTAGGGAGCTAACAAAGGTCCGGACGGGAACAACGTGAGCTTCTGGGGGAAAGGATAGTGCTCTGTCTTGTGGGACGATGGCTTGGAGTATCGGTGGTAGCCCACCGGCTGGAGAGATTGAGAGCTTCCGAATTCCCAAACTATGATGACGCCCTTGAGCTCGCTCTCAGCGATGCCTGCACTCTCTGCCTTGTCCAGCTTTTCCAAGCGCAAAACTGATTAAAAACATACCTGAGACATAAAGGCCCAGGAAAGGACCTGCTGTGATAGTATTAATAACAAGTGGGCCAAGCAGGATCGTACAAGTCATCAGTGCTTTGCCTCCAGAAGAAAAGCCAGGAAGGAAAAGGCTTTGCGGACAGGGCGGACACTGTATTGAGACAGTGAGAAATAATGGTTTTCAAAGTTTTCAAGACTAGTTGTCATGTTTAACATAGTTAACACTTAAGAGTTATGAAGTAAAAACTATCATGTTGTTATCATGTTCTCATGCTATCAGTTTAGTATATTTCGTTTTAGAAAGTTGCAAGAGTTAGTAAAATGCGGTTAAAGTATAAAGTAAAGGTTTTTAAACACAAAGTGGAATACTGATGCACTTTATTGACGGTTATTATAATTTTTTGTAACATTCTATTTTGTGATTTTGTTAGTTTTATTTTGTAGTTGAAGATTGCTCATAACTGCACTTTGCACATTTCAATAATTTACTTCATATGTTTTGGTAAATTGAGTTGTCAGCAAGTTCAAAGAGTTAGTAAAAGAAATAAAATGATCTATTTTTGGAACATTTTACTTTTCAATTCAACTTCGTAAACCTAAACTAGTGATTACTTGAATATGAAAGGTTTGTGATTGAGTTCCTCTAAGGTAACAGGTGGAATGGTTTGGTGTAAATAATAAAAGATATTAATACTGGGGGTTCCCAAGCCCAGGGGGGCCAGAAGCCTCTGAGGGAGCCCTAGACCATTTTGCCGTGACCCATAGTTGGATATCTGAATGAGCCTAGGGGACCCAAAGAGGTCGCGGGGCCCTGAAACCAAAGTAGGTTTTGTGACGTCACTATGACTCAAAAATTCAAAAAGCAAAAGGTATGACTCTGAACAGATTGTTGAGGTGTCAGTTCTCCAGCTGACCATCCAAAAATGGGCCAGTGATACAGGAAATATCATCTACCAATTCAGAATCTTTTTTTGGGGGGGGGGGGGCTCATATGAATCTGTACCCGGGGCAGTAGTTCATAATCATCACTGCATTAATCCATAACCTCACTGTATTATTATAATGTAACATTAAGTGTGACATTGTGTTCACTATCTCCAAGGAAGGTGACTCCGTCAGTGTGGGAGGGTTGGCCCCCATCAAATTCTGTTTAGGGCCCCCAAAAGGTAGGGCCGGAACTGGTACCATGTTGTTCAGTCTGGTGCACACGATTACTTAGGGTTTTCCCCACTGCTGGTAATACAGCTCGGCTCGGCTCGGCTCTGCTCGCCCCGAGGCCATTCTATGTCCTTTTCCATTGCAGATGAGTAAAGCCTCAGCGTGGCTGGTCATATAGCAACGCGTGGACGTAATTTTCAGCGCGACTCACAACAGACGGCGCTATACTCGCCGCAGCAGAAGAAATTGTTTCGTTTCAACAAGAAGCGGAAGGATGGAGCAACAAAAAATCACCGCTTAAAAAAATGGAGTTTGGGGAATTCTGAAGGAGTGCAGACGTCGACATGGACGGGTTTTTCTCGACACAAAAGGGTATATAAGTGTAAGTTTCTGAGTGGTGAACGTAGCTAACATTTGCATGTGCTTCGGTGCGAAGGAAACAGTTTTACCTATAGATATAAAGTACATGAAATTTAGCAAACGATGATAAACTCCACAAAAACGGCTTGTGCATGTGGCTGTGTACGTTTGTGTATTCATGAGACATTCAGCTTTGCAAAACGCCGCGCAGGACCAGTTCTGCGGGTGAGGCGATGTGTTTTCCGACCAGTGAGATCCTCTGGTTTTCTGACTGCTGACGGACTTCGTAAATCTTGATATGAGAGTCATTCGGAGAGGCTGTATGACAACGACTGGGATTTATCTGGACGCGGGAGGAGGGGGCACAGGGGGGGAACATGCCAGGGATGTGCAGAGAAAGCGGAAGCACGGGAAGTGTGGTAGGGGGGGAGTTGGTGTTGTGCGGCCTACTGAAAGCCTAAAATAAAATTTTGGTATAGATTATGTTCTTGGTTTTTAAATGTAACCAGGTGTGTGCAATATTGGAAACGGCATGATAGCGCGTGTTTTTTGGATTTGCCGAAACAGTTGAAAGAGGAGAATAGTGCAGAGAGTGGTATAATCGGTCGGTGTCCGGTAGATTGTGTAATGTCCCGTTGGTTCGGAAAAACACACTCCGCACTCTTGTGTGACTAAATGCACGCGGTCATTTAAGTGACGATTCGTCTCCGACCATCACAGCAGTCGCCTGGTTTTGCCGACTTTTGGTCTCGCCTCGGCTTCGCTGGGAACTCGAAGTGAGGTAGTACGAAAAGTACTGGTGAGCAGGTCCCAGGGACTTTTTTTCGTAAGGAAAACCAAAATAAATAAAATTTGCGCGATGCCGGACACCGACAGATTATCCACTCTCTGCACTATTCTCACTTTTCAACTGTTCGGGCGGCTTCATGCCGTTTCCAATATTGCACACTGTTACTTTAAAAAAACAAGACAATATATATAACAAAAG
>NC_045744.1:31464816-31465788 GCF_008692095.1 Etheostoma spectabile | reverse complement strand
AAGCCTCAGCGTGGCTGGTCATATAGCAACGCGTGGACGTAATTTTCAGCGCGACTCACAACAGTGCAATGGAAAACGGACATAGAATGGGCCGAGGCGAGCCGAGCCGAGCCGAGCCGAGCTGTTACCAGCAGTGGAAAAACGCCATAAGTAGCGGGTGCACAATAATGAACAAAACATGGTACCAGTGCCGGCCCGAGCCTTTTGGGGGCCCTAAGCAGAATTTGATGGGGGCCCCCTCCCACCATGCGGAGTCACCTGTCCTTGGAGATTATTGACACAAATGTCACACTATAATGTTACATTATAAATGAATACAGTGAGGTTATGGATTAATGCAGTGATGATTATGAACTACTGTCCCCCTGGGTACAGATGCATAAGGACCCCCCCCCAAAAAAAAAGATTCTGAATTTGGTAGATGAGATTTCCTGTATCCTGGCCCATTTTTGGGATTGTCAGCTGGAGAAAGGGAACACCTACATCTGCTCAGATTCATACCTTTTGCTTTTTGACTTATTGAGGTAGTGACGTCACAAAACTACTTGGGTTTCAGGGCCCCTCGACCTCTTGGGCCCGCTAGGCTCATTCAGTAATCCATCCTTGGTCACATGCCAAAAATGTTTAGGGCTCCCCTCTAGGCTTCTGGCCCCCTGGGCTTGGGAACCCCTGTATTAATATAGTTATTATTTACACCAAACCAGTCACCTTTTAACCTTAGAGGGAACTCAAATCACAGAACTTTCATATTCAAAGTTAAGCACTAAGTGTAGTTTACTGAAGTTGAATTGAAAAGTAAAATGTTCCAAAAAAATAGATCATTTATTTACTTTTACTAACTCTTTGAAACTTCTGAAAACAAATTGTCACAAAACATATGAAGTAAATTATTTGGAAATGTGCAAATGTGCATTTAATGAGCAATCTTCAACTACAAAATAAAACCAAAATACACAAAAATAGAATGTTACA
>NC_045744.1:31463146-31464806 GCF_008692095.1 Etheostoma spectabile | reverse complement strand
AAATAAAGTGCATCAGTATTCCACTTTTGTGTTTAAAACCTTTAACTTTTACTTTACGCTTTTACTAACTCTTTGAAACTTCTAAAAACTAAAATAATGACTAAACTGAGACATGAGAAACATTATAACAACATGATACTTTCATAACTCTTAAGTGGTTAACTATGGTTAAACAGTGACAACTATTATTGAAAACTGTGAAAACATTATTTCTCAACTGTCTCAATACAGTGTCCTCCCTGTCCTCAAAGCCTTTCCTTCCTGGCTTTTCTGGAGGCAAAGTCACTGATGACATTGTACGTTACTGCTTGGCCAACTTTGTTATTAATACTAATAACAGCAGGTCTTTCCTGGGCCATTGATGATCTCAGGTATGTTTTAATCAGTTTGAGCTTGGAAAAGCTGTCACAGGCAGAGTGCAGGCTATCCTGAGAGAGCTCAAGGGCGGTCATCATAGTTTGGGGAAGTTCAGGAAGACTCTCAATCTCTCCAGCCGGTGTGCTACCATCGATACTAGCCTCGTCTCCACAAGAGAGTTTTTCCCCAAGAAGCTCACGTTGTTCCCTCCGGACCTTTTGATTTAGCTCCCTAACATTTAGCAGCACTCCAAAGATTTCTTTAACCTCACTTAGAGACTTAAATGTGACTGAATGCTACAGTCCACTACAGCATTCAAAAGGACACTTCTAGCCTCTTCATAGCCTGCAGAGGCTCATCTGCAGCCTCATAGGCTAAGCGCCTTTTTGTAGAATACAAACGCTTCTCTTTCGACACTGCTTCTGTGTTCATCCGCCCACAAATTTCTTTTGCAGATGTGCATCACAGAAGCCTGTTTTTTCGGTAACTGATGAGTTCGCCTTTGTTCTTTTGTACAAAGTTAACAGCTACATCAAGCTGCATGTTGGTTGACTGTAGAAGCTTGCTAGTGTTGTTGTTGTTGTTGTTGATTTTGGACAAAATGTCAAACCAGACAACACAAAAAAAATCTGAAATCTTAATTAACCTATTTCTTCCGCAAGGCAGTTGGCTTTAACAGCCGGTACAGGGTGCAGTGGCTTTATTTCTAACTTCTAGCATGGCTTCCCTCACCTTCTCTGCCTGGAAATGCAAAGCTTCAATGTCTTTAATCTAGCTTTCACCCCTGGACTTGAGGGTAAGGTCAACAAACTCCCGTAAGATGGCGCACCTTTGAGTGGACCCAGCGAACAAATTGTACCAGGAAACAGGAATCATCCGTTGATGCTTTAGCAGCATCTGAGAATGTCAGATTTAAGGTATGAGCACTACAAGGCACGTTAAAAAGCTCTTTGATTTTTAAACAATAGCAATTCTTCAAGCCTGTTAAGGAATAGATTGGACCAACCCAGGCCAGTGGATTCTGGAGCTATCATAAATCCTAAGAAGTGCTCTTTTATTTCTGGTGTGTTGGCCAGAGTGACTGTGCGCAACAGGCATTTGTTCACAGGGACAAACATCAAGTGTACAGTCTAAAATAATTGAATAATATTTGCAGTCCTTGATTTCTGCCACCATTACCTCCATTATTTTGTCACTGGCACACTCTGTCAGCTCTTTCTGGATAGTTTTACACAGGTACTGTACGTGTTGGGCCGCATTCCACTATCAATTCGTCTGATGTGGTCTTTAACACCGGGTCAAA
>NC_045744.1:31462993-31463136 GCF_008692095.1 Etheostoma spectabile | reverse complement strand
TCTTTAAGGAAGTTCCCATTGTTGGCCTGATGCAAAGTATCGAAAGACCCCCCCGAGTGCAAGATTCCTCTCTGCCAACAACTGAATGCTACTAATTAAACAGAAGAGAACATCTCTTTGATTTTTTTCTGACTCCAAAACGG